>NC_068991.1:29779681-29784187 GCF_001194135.2 Octopus bimaculoides
ATATATATATATATATATATATATATATACTAACAGGAGTACCCGGCGTTGCTCAGGTATTAAATACTCGGCAATAGTTTTAATAAGTTCTACCATTTCTTTGTTGTACATCTCTTTGAATATTTTTTTGCGTTAAGTTGCAAACATTGACATTGAGGAAGAAGTGATTTTTCCCATAGACCATTAATAAAGTTGTAACAAGGTGAAAAGCCTTGGAGAAACCACAAGAGCATCGCTGGGGGTGCAACAATTGAATGTAAAGTGGCCCTGTAAAGGGCCGTGTTATCAGTCTCACGATAGCCCCGATAAGGATTGTTAACCGTTCACAGGTATAAACGTCCTTTTTCGTTTACATGAAAAGCAGTGGATGCAGTGATGCCAAAACTCAAGCCATCTGCAAGGAGATTGAGAAGCTGTAGTGGACAAAATATAAAAAGCAAGACTTAAGAAAAACAGGTAATTCTGAAAGAATGGCGACAATAGTACTCACTTACCATAAACCGGTTCGGCAGGAAAGTTGCGGCATGTTGGACGGACTACAGCACCTCACGGTAGACGACATTTTTCGTTTTGGCTCTCTGGGCGAACACGAAAAGGTTTTTTTTGTATTCGATTCTTGAGCATCCGACGTATAATTGGCTGTGCGAGAAGCCTGGTTGGCCTAAATGGAGGCCTGTCGTTGTTAGTGTTTGGCCTTGGGACTTGTTGATGGACATGCATGGCAAAGCAAAGTCGAAGAAGGAACTGAAGTCGAGGCAAGGGACAGGGGTATTGCTTATCTGATGGAGTAAGAAGTATCCTGGGTACAAAGACGTCTCCGATGCCGCAACTTGTTAGAATTGTTGCTTCAATAACATCAGGCAGCACATTTTTTTTACCACTAACCACGTTCCTTTGCACAAACGTGGTGGCTCCAGGTTCCTCAGCAGCATGACTGGAGTTCGAATTTTGAGGTGCAGCTGATGAGGCGGTAGTCCGGAGGGGTCCAAGGAATTGAGGAATCCTATGGGAAAATTAACGGTCTCTACTTGGTCCACAACAGTGTCCACAGACTTGTAGTTTGAAGATTTCCAGGAAGGTTTCGCAGTAGGTCTTCATTGAGTTTCGCAACAAATGTGTTTTTTGGAGCTAATTGGGAGCACAGCCAATTCAGGTTTTGGTAGTTTATGTGCAGACCGGGAAAAACAGCAGTCGTAAGGTCGTTCGCGGGGTTGAGAGGTGTGCCTACGTGTTAGGAAGCCATTTCTTCAGCTGCATCGGAGGCAGCTGTGCTATCACCAACGGTCAGAAGTTGCTTGGAGAAGTCACCCGATAAATTGTCGCCGAAAAGCTAGGCCCTCATGTTCGGTCAAAAATGAGGGATTTAAGGACAAAAACCGATTTTTTACTCAGTTTTTCGCAATTGTTAGTCATACACGGATGAAATCTGTGCATATCGGAGTTTCCTAACGTCATCCTTAGGATGAGTAAATAGTGTGTAAAGTTTGAACGCAATCTACCGAAGCAGTGAGAAGGTTTTGAAGATTTAAAGGGGGAAGAAGTGTATAAAAATCGATTTTTTCACAGTTTTTCATGGATTTTGTCACAAAGGGATGGCTTTACACATAGAACAGACATTTGATAGAACCGCTGTTACATGGTGATTTTTTATCCGTAAAAATCAAGGAAATAGAACTTTCTAGTAAAATGTTTTCTACCGTGTAACTTTGCAAAAATGCGAAAAATCTTTTTTTTTTCAAAGTTTTTCGCAATTTTCTTGGGAATCAGCGGCGTCAAGGCAGTGCCAAAATATTTGTCTGAAATGTTGCAACATGACAGTCCTATTGACACCAAAATTTCTAAAAGTCGGGTGTTCCTGTAAAAGATTTTCCCGCGTGACAACTTCCAGAAATACCTGGTCTGTTAATGCTATCAGAGGGAAGCAATAGCTGGTTAAGGAGGTCAACTGGTATCGTAGTGTCATTAATTGGGTCTGTTCTAGATGTATTCAGAGGGGCGAAACTGTGCTCTACGTAGACGGTCATTCTCGGCGCATTATATACACGTGAAAGTATGAAGAATACCTCCTCTCATGTGTTGGGAGAATTCAGTCAATTGCTTTCTTTTAACCAAAACTTCCTATGGAAGATTTTATGTTGGACAGAACTGAAAGGATTGAAGACAGTTACCATCCACTTCAGCCAAGACCACGCAAACATTTTCAGCTTTCAGAAGACCTTCCTGTTTAAGTGAGGTTCTCTCCTCGAATAAATTTGTCGATAGCTGGATGCAAGGGTGGAGGATAATCACACTAAACAGCCTTCACTCTGTAGGTACCTGTAAACCGGGAAATAAAGTTAACGGCGGGGACATACTCTTGATAGAGTAATAACGCATCTGTGGTGGGGGAATCTTTGATCGCCCCTAGATAGTTGTCCCTTATTGTAATATCTTATTTCACATTTTTTCCATGTCTTTGTTTTTCATAAGCGCTTCTGTGTAAATCTCCACCTCATTTCACTTTTTTATATAATGTATCCACGTAGCTTCCCCTCATCCATCACCTTTGAGATAAAGAGATTATTAATATTATTATTATTTTGATTCATCGCGTGATAGAATGTTATAACGAAAGCTATTGTATTCATCATAACCACGTTGATTGTTGTTGTGGCTCTTATTGTTCTTATTATTAGCAAGACCCTTTTGTCGTCGTTGTTGTTGTTACTGTTGTTATAACAAATGTTGACGGCATTATCATTACCACTGTGCCATGGACTTGAAGAAAACAATGCCTATTTTGTTTCATCTTTAGCACTTCCTCCTCTACTGGTTACCCATAAGAGTAGATGGAGGTGGTTTTAAGAAACATCACTACCAAAACGGATGGCATTCAGCCTGAGCAACGCTTAACATTTCTAATGGTGAGATTTCCAAACTGAAATTTAATAGTTCCTGTTTATATCAGCTTTGTTCAAGGAACCAAGTTAGCACAGGATTGTATGACAGTTTTTATGTGGTTTTCATTTTTTGTTTGTTTGCGTTTTTTGTTTTCTTTGCTTCTCTTAAATTTTTATTCAACATCAGTTTGAGATTAAATATAAATATGTTTATATCATAGTTGTCAAAGTGCTCGTCGTGACTGTCCTCCTCCTCCTCTTCCTCCTCCTTGTCGTCATCATCACTTGTATTTCCTCCACTGCCACTACTACAAACATCTACTTTACGGCCAATAGAAAATAATCTGTGCGGTCAGGTGATCTGCAAGAAATATCAGCCAAAGTAATTTTAAATCATCACCATCGCAATAATAGTAGCAACAACAACAATGATAATCCATTCTATTAAATGCACAAGGCCTGAAACTTTGGAGGAGGGGGTAGTCGATTACATCGACTCCAATGCATAACTGGTACCTATTTTATTGATCCTGAAAGGATGAAATGCAAATCGACCTCGGCGAAATTTGAACTCAGAGCGTAAAAAAAAAAAGACTTTGTTTACTTTCATCGTAAAGTTGAATTTAACGTTAGCATCTTATGAAGCTAAATTTATAAGTTCTAAAATTGCAAAAGAATTCGTTGCTGGGCAGCTTAGTTTAATGGTAAAACACTTGACGCGTAATCACAGAGATGTGAGTTCGAGTTTCATGGCTGGCCAGTAACGTATTTTTCTGCAATAAATGTATAATTTAACCTGATCACGCTATTTATAGCATTATCACGCGTTTGCGAAATAATTTTATTTCTGTTCTTACAATACATCTCAACGCTTTAAAAAAAAAAACAAAAAAAAAACGAACAAGCTAATGAAGTTCATAACATGAACGTTTTTTCTTCTGTCATTTTATTCTTCGTTTATATGTATACAGGTATACACATTGTACATACATACATTGTACATACATTGTACATACATACATATATATATGTGTGTGTGTGTGTGTGTGTATCTATGTATCTATATATGTCTGTATATATAGATATGGGTGTGTATAATACACACACACACTCACACACACACACGCACACACACATATACACACATACACACACACACACACACACGCACACACACATATACACACACACACACACACACACATGTATATTTACACGTCACATATTCGAATAGCTTAGATCGAATGAAACATAGTACTGGCTTTTAAAACAGCAATACAAAGCAAGTTGTACATAAAGGTATGAAAGCAGAAAGTATAACAAAACAACAGCTTACACTCTTATCTCGAACTAAAATATTTCGAGAAAGTGACAAATGCTCGCAAGATAGCGGCTTTTGCACAGATAAGGCACCAGCTAGTAACTATTTTTTATTTGCCCTTATTAAATGCGCTTATCCCCCAAAATATTTAAGTACAATAATGTGAACTATTGGTTTTGTCCCTCTTTCATTCTTTCTTGTATCCTACTGGTTTTCTAGACAATTTTAGCGTGCACGCACAAACGTGCACCCCTCCACACACACACACACACACACACACACACACACACACACACACACACACAC
>NC_068991.1:29784291-29792042 GCF_001194135.2 Octopus bimaculoides
CACACACACACACACACACACACACACACACACACACACATATATATATATATATATATAGACACGCACACTCACACACAATCGCAAGCATACACACATAATGCACTCATATATTTACATAACCGAATAGAAATAGATTAAGAGACACTTTTCAACAAAGTAATATGAAAACACACAAATAGGTAGGTCGATGGGTGAGTAATGAGATTAGATAGGTAAATAGATAGATGGTTAGATGGATAGACTGAGTGCTAGCTAGACAGATAGATAGAGACAGACAGGCAGGCAGGCAGGCAGGCAAGCAGACAGAGAGACAGAAAGACAGAGAGACAGAGAGACAGAGAGACAGACAGACAGATAGACAGACATACAGATAGATAGATAGATAGATAGATAGATAGATAGATAGATAGATAGATAGATAGATAGATAGATGGATGGATGGTTGTTAGACAGCGTTATATTAGATTAGATAAACGGATAGGTTTTTCACAATTTCAATTATCCAAGTCATGTCAACATCCATCTAGTTCTCTTCGCGTCCTTATCATGCATAAAGGTGGCGAGTGTTGTCAGCTTTTAACACCATATCATCTCTCTATTATAGAGCCATTAGCAAACCTTTCATTTACTCCTTCTTCTGACGACGTCGCTTGTTTGTTTGTTTCTTCGTGTTGAAGTAGTAATAGCAGCAGTAGCAGTAGTAGTAGTAGAAGAAGTAGTAGTAGTAGGTGGTGGTGGTGGTAGTCGTTGATATCTTATTTATGTCCTTGCCAGGTCGTATCGGCACGATAACCACGTATCAATCATGTTGGATGATTGTCTAATGTCAGCTTGTTCATGTCATGGGATAGGTGCAATAAATGTCGACTGCCTGCATGACTGGATGTCCGGCAAGGTAGTTGGGTGGCTATGTAGTTGGGTGCCTAGGTGGCGGGAGTGGCTTGGTGGTAATAGAGTAGAAGGTTATTGAGATGTCTGCAATATGTTCCAGCGGCATCTTTCAAGAACCATTGCAGACATCGATCCAAAGGTTGACAGATATCACCAACATTATTGTTCTCATTGCTCAGGGATGTGAATGGGTAGAATGAGTTGAGCGTCGCCAAAATTACTTTCTGGTATTTACTTTTGTCTTATTTGCACCCTGAGTTCAAATACGTTTAGTGCAACTTTGCCTTTCATCCTTCCGAGTTCGATAAAATAGATCACCATCAATTTTGCTGCCCTTATGCCCAAATTGTTGTTGTTGCTATAACTATTATTATTATTATTATTATTATTATTATTATTATTGTTGTTGTTGTTGTTGTTGTTGCTGTTGTTGTTGTTGTTGTTGTTGTTGTTGTTGTTGTTGTTGTTGTTGTTGCTTTTGTTGTTTCTGTTGCTGTTGTTGTTGTTGTTATTGTTATTATTATCATTATCATTATTATTATTATGAAGGTAGCAAGCTGGCAGAAACGTTAACACGCCGGACGAAATGCTGCCTGTCATTCTTTTGGGGTCGATAAAATAAGTACCAGTTAAACACTTGGGTCGATGTAATCGACTTACTCTCTCCCTCGAAATTGCTAGCCTTGTGCCAAAATTCGAAACCATTACTATTATTAATTGTTATATATATTCAAAAAAATGTTGTTAGTCTTGTTTACACGCAAAACCCTCACGACACATGCTTACACACATACACACATACACACACATTCTTTGCTTTGTCCTGTACTGTCCATAACGCTTTCCTTAATATAAACCCTTGTGGTTTATAAAGAAATCATCATCATCATCATCATCATTATTATTATTATCGTTAGTGGTCTTGAATGTGAGCAAGAAGAAAGGCGTCGGTGGAGCCTTCAGATTTAGTGGTATATTTGTTCCGACAGGGGCCATCCGGCCGGATTTCCTTGGATGGCAAGAGAGGCTTAGCTGGGAAGATCTAGCTCCTTAGTGCTATTGGGCGATTATCTGGGAATAGCTGAAAGGGAAGTGGAGTGCAAAGGCCTTGCAATCTTTCTCAGGCACTATCAACTCTCTGAGTCTTAGCCTCAATTTCCTGAATACACCAACGTCGAGTTGTTGAAATCGCAATGGGTCACTCAGGTCAAATGTAGATAGAGCTTTTATGAGGTTAATAGAGTGGCACAGTTAAGTTGTTCATATTTTCAGATCGTTGGCTATTCAGACCACAAATTTGGAACCTTTTCAGTCAACCTAGTAAAGGCGAATTGACAACGACACGGTTACTGAAAGACGAACGGAAAATGTTCAGGGATCGGATAAGTTTACAAGTTAAGTGGCAATGAACAGAAGCTGTCATCACCAACAGATTGTAGGTTTCAATAAAAAAGAAAATCAGAAAAGCATCTTTAAGTTTTTACAAATAAATTACTATAAAATAAAATGTAATAGAAAATAAACAAGTTAGTAGTTCAGAAGAGGGATAGCCAGCGACGTGCTAGCGGCGAGAGATAGATACCCTCGATAATTTCTCCGTCACGAAACACGAAAGTTGCATTGTCTGGGCTAGGATGCATGCGCTGAGACATGTAAGCTCAAAAATCGTCGGTTGCATCCGTGTGACGGAGCCACAGCACTGCCGCAAAGCGAGAATTTGGTTTGTGGAGGAGCATAGCAGCCGTGTGCTCTCTGATTCCATGCAGATGAAGAAGGTTTTTGACAGCAGTTCGCC
This sequence comes from Octopus bimaculoides, assembly GCF_001194135.2. Classification (NCBI taxonomy): domain Eukaryota; kingdom Metazoa; phylum Mollusca; class Cephalopoda; order Octopoda; family Octopodidae; genus Octopus; species Octopus bimaculoides. The sequence continues at coordinate 29,786,981 of NC_068991.1, forward strand.
AAACTGGTCTCTGTTTCACTATTTGAGATTTCTATATTTCTTTATCATTTTGAAGTCTATTTTTATATTTTTGTAACATTCTCATTGTTGTTGTTGTTTCCCTTTTCATCCGCATACACTAAATCATTTTGCTCGTTCTATTTCCATCTTTGATGTTGTCCTCAGTGAGGCAGGCCCTTGTAACGAATACAAGAAATTATTGTTGTTGCTGTTGTTGTTGTTATTATATGTTTGGCTTTTGCTTTGCATTTGTACAAGTTGACTCCAAGTCTCACCCAGAGTCGCCAAGAGACAATAAGTTAGAAATTCAGGTTGGTGTCATGACTAGGGTTCCATAGTTTTAGCTGAGAAAACATGAGAAAAATTTGTTTTAAAAGTAATTTGATTATAAGATGGTAGTGTGATGCAAAAATTATAGCAGAAGGTATTGGATATTCTGTATATTTAAAAGCATGTTGACACTGTTTACAGATTAAAATGCTTTGGGGAGTACATAGACAATATTTTTCGTAGGATATGAGAAGTTCCCATGAACACTATTTTTTGAATTTCTTCCATATTTGGATTTCCTGGTATCTGGGGTAGGTAGCAATCAGACCCTTTTGCTATCATTTCTAGGGAACTTATGATAACAGGTATTCTTTTAATCTTGAGGTTCCACGTTTTGCCAATTTCTGTTTCAAGATCTTAATATTTACTCAGTTTTTGGTAGGTCTTGACAGATATATTTATGTAGATTGGGACAGTCATACCGAAGAGAAGACATGTCTGGCCTATTTGCATCTATCTTTCTGTCACTTTGAACAAAGAGTGAGATGTGATCATTATCAAGCACTGGACGTGGTTTATGTTCCTACCAGTTTTTATCATGGGGCAGGTCCATGTCTTTGCAGATAGCCCAGTGAATATACTGTGCTGCTCTACCATGCCTGCTGAGATATTCTGTCGGTGCACGAAGGTTGCACACGGAGACAACATGATCGATGGTTTACATACACATCTTGGGCTACTGCCATTCTTTAACATGTGCGCCTGGTAGCTTTTGTAGGTAGGCATTGATCTTGGGCGCTAATGATAAACCCTTCTGTTTCTAATTTTAAGCCAGAAGACACTCACCATTGGTAAGGGCTTTGCTTATTATTATTATTATTATTATTATTATTATTATTATTATTATTATTATCATTATTATTGCCTTTGCACAGCTAAAGCTGGAGATGTACTACAGTGTCAGCTGTTCACTACCAGTGCACTATGGTAACACCTCTTATTTTTCGAGCACCTTCCGGAGTATTCGAGCGGTTCCAAGCGGTGCTGTTTTCTGGAAGTGCTCCATCCTTATTGCAACTCCTATTTGTTCCATGAATTTGTCAAGATTTTTATTCACTGTTCCCAGGGCTCCGACACTTATTGGCACTACTGCTACCTTTTTTCATCGACCATAACTGCTTAACTTCCCAAGTTAACCTGTCATACCTATCGACTTTTCTTTCTTCCTTATCACATACCTTGTTGTCAGCTGGGCGTGATATATCTATGATCCAGCATAGTTTGATTTCTTTCTCAATTAACACTATGTCTGGCTTCTTATTCTCTATCACATAGTCGCACTGAATCATAAAATCTCACAGAATGTTTGCAGTATCATTTTCGATGAGGCCTTCGAGTTTGTGGTCGGAACAATTTTTTCCTCTGTCAAGTCCATACTTGTTGCAAAGTTTCCAATGGACAAGCCTGACTATATTGTCGTGGCGTCTCTTATATTCCTTCTGGGCTAGTGGCGTACACTGGCTGGTAATATGCCATAAGGTTTTACCATTTTGTCCACAGATTCTGCACTTATCGCTTTCTGATGTGTTGTCTATTCTGTATTTAAGTAGTTTGTTCTTAGGACATGCTCTTCAGCAGCACAGATTAGAGCCTCCATTTCCGGTTTTAAATCACTTTTAGTCATCCACAGCCATTTTTTTCTCTGTCTGTCTTATCTTCAGCATCCCTATGAAATTCTCCATGCATTCTTTTCTTTACCCATCTATTTTCAGTTTCAATCATTTTCAATTCCTTGTACAGTGCTTTATCTTTGAAATCTTTCAACCTACACAAGCCTGACCTTACTTCTAATAATAGCGGTTCTGTGATATTTTTTACATACCATGCTATGTTGTTTTCTTCTGCTCTAATGCTGTGTTCGCATCCAATCAGTCCTCTTCCCCTTCTTTTTCTTGGTACATATAGTCTGTCTGTGTCACTTTCTGGTTGGAGTGTCCCATATCAAATCAGCAACTTCCTTGTCTTTCTGTCTAAGCTGTTTAGTTCATCTACTGCCCATGCGATTACCCCTGCTCCATATCTAAGGAGTGAAACCGCCCAGGTGTTGATAGCTTCAATCTTATTCCGTCCGTTTAATTTCGACTTAAGGATCAGTCTCAGTCTGCGCAAGTACTACCCCTTAAATTTTTCTGTCATTTCTTTCTCTATCAATTTGTCCATTTACAAATTTCCCAAGTACTTATAGCCCGTGTCTTCTATCTGCTTCATAACCTCCCCCGATAGCCATAGACATATTCAAGACATTTTCAGTCCGAACTCCATTCTGATATCAGCATTGAAAGTATACACCGTATGAACGAGGGAACTGACTTGGGCTTCATCTTTACCATAAAGTTTGAGATCATCCATGAATAACAAATGGTTGACTTTTTGTTGGAGGCTTTTGACTGCATACCCAGCTTTTGCTTTCCTCAGTATCAGTGTTAGTGGTATCAAGCAGAGTACAAAGATCAGTGGGGACAGGCAGTCCCCTTGGAAGATGTCCCTCCTAATTTTTACTGTCCCTAAACTTCGTCCGTATGCTGTCAGGTCCATCCTCCAATTCGCCATACTTTTTCCAAGCAATCGCTCAACATTCAATGCAATACCAAATAGGTTCATGCATTCCATTATCCAAGAATGTGGTATCATATCGTACGCCTTACGATAGTCGATCCATGACATGGCTAAGTTACTTTTCCTCTTCTTGCACTCTCGAAGTACAGTTTTGCCTATTAGGTGTGGATCCTTGGTACTTCTGCACTTGCGCTTGCAACCGTTCTGCTCATGTGGCAGAACTCCATTTTTTCAGATGTTAGTACATTGATTCTGCGAGTATTCCAGTCAATAACTTCCACATAAGTGGCAGACAGGATATCGGCCCGTAATTTTCTACGGCATTGCCTTTTTCGATGATTTTCAAGCACTGCACTGTCGTACCCAATGTCAACTACTCTGGTGTTACTTGGTCGGCATTTAACAAAGTGTTGAGGTGTGCAGCTATTCGTGCATAACATTCACCAAATCTTTTGATCCAGTAGCCTTGAACTCCATCTGGTCCCGGAGCCTTCTAGTTGCTCATCTTTTCGCTGGTTTCCTTCACTTCCCTAACTGAAATGACTTGTACTGCCTGCTTTGGACAGACTACTGTTTGTTTCAGTTCTTGCAACCATTCAGCATCTTTCTTGTGCTCCTTGTCTTTGCTCCAGATGTCACTCCAAAACCTTTGACTTTCATTGTTATCTGGTATCAACTTTTCATCTATACACTCTCCATTTATTTCTTTATAGGATCTCTTCTGATCTACTCTAAATAAGCTATTCTGGTGGTAATCCCAAGTCGAAATTAAACGGACGGAATAAGATTGAAGCTATCAACACCTGGGTGGTTTCACTCCTTAGATATGGAGCAGGGGTAATCGCATGGGCAGTAGATGAACTAAACAGCTTAGACAGAAAGACAAGGAAGTTGCTGATTTGATATGGGACACTCCAACCAGAAAGTGACACAGACAGACTATATATGTACCAAGAAAAAGAGGGGGAAGAGGACTGATTGGATGCGAACACATTCTTTGGTCGTATCTTACCATTTTTACTTTCTTTGCAGCGAGGCGCTGTTTCAGTTCTTCCATTACCAATATCAGGCCCTTTCTTTCAATATTATACTTCCTTTTCAGTGCCCTGTATTTTTGTTCACTTTTAAGCTTCCCTTTCCTTTTTCGGTCTAACACAGAAATTTCCTTCGGTAGCATATCTAATCCTGCCTGTATCCTTCTTTTCCACCATGGGTCTTTTCTTTTGTCACTCCCATAGCATTTTATCTTCTTGACATCAACTCTCACATTTTCTGCTACAACAATACTTGGTGCCTTGATCGAGTTATTTCCTGTGCTATTAGATTACTTTTATTATTAAGAACTCTATTTTCATCTTTATCTCTGCTGCTATTTTCCTAGACCCGTCTTTTGATAGCTTCGAGCTCTACTTCTGTGAACCAAAGATCTTTTCTTATTGCTCTAGCTTGATTACATAGTCTCTGTTCCGTGAGTTGAAACAATCCCTTTTCCCTTCAATGATCATACATGCGTTATCGGTAACCCCTAATTTGAGTACCATTTTCATCTACCGGGTTGCTCAGGTAGTAACACTCCATAACCACAGCATTAATTTGCTTGCTCTATCTACACCGTGTGTGGTGTTCCCTTTCTGAATATCGACAGGTTGGAGCCGGACCAGAATCTCTGAGCCTGCCGGGTGCAACACTGTCACCATCAATGGCTTCAGTTACATTACCACCGTTATTCACAATATTTTGTTTTTTCATTGTCACTCACATGAGGTAGCGATTATCGGTTTGCGCAATTACCAATATTTTTATTGTAATACCATTACTACATGTATAATTAATCAGGATATGGGGAGATTCGGGAGGACTCCACCCGCTCCTTTCATTATTATCATTATTATTGTTCAGTAGTTTTATTTTTATAACGTGCTTTCACTTCACTACCGAGCGCAGCTCTGTGCGCCTTGGGTATGTGCTGTGGTTTGCTGTGGTGCTTTTATGTTTACTGTATTGAAAGTGTTTTGCGTAGAATGTGTGCAGTACCCAGTAGTGCAATTTTCTGTATGTTATATATATTTGTAAGTCCTGGTGTTTTTGTTATGTATTTGTCTGAATATTTTTTTATTATACCTAAGGCACCTACTATGATAGGAATTGTTTCTGTTTTTAGATTCCACATTCGAGT
>NC_068991.1:29792985-29797153 GCF_001194135.2 Octopus bimaculoides
GGTGCATCCTATATCCTGTCATTATTTTTCTTGTTTTCCTGTCTATTTTACATAGTTCGTTTAGTGTCCAGTTAAGGATGTTGTAGCTGTAGCTTATAATTGGGACAGCTAAAGTGTTGATACCCATTATCTTGTTTTTAGCATTGAGCTCTGTTTTTAGTATTGATCTAACTTGTCTATAGTACTCTTTCTTTATTTTTTCTTTCATTTGTGTATGTTGTATCCTATCTAGTTTATCATTATTACTATTATTATTATTATTATTGTTATTATTATTATTATTATTATTATTATTATTATTATTATTATTATTATTATTATTATTATTATTATTATTATTATTATTATTATTATCATCATCACTGATATCACTGGTGTCATTGTTTGGGCCTCAGATTCCTGTACTATCAGAATAGTAGTAGTTGTATTATTTGTAGTATTAGCAGCTGCAACGTATTATTATTATTTTTATCATTATCACCATCACCACCACTACCACTTATTTCCACTTATTAAAAGATTTTGTTAAATGTTCTATATATAGGTCTATATATAGATTCGGCAGTTGATGGGGAGGTCAGCTATGGAAACAAAGGAATCTTCGCACCCTTTGGGTCAGCAGAGCTCAAAAGTGTTTACTACTACCAGCGACTACTGGGACCGTTGACTTTGCCCTTGAGAAGGAGCAATTCAACCAGTTCTATTTGTAATTACTGGTAAAGAAAACAATAATATATATATACATATACTGATGTTCACGTCGTTGAATTTATTATTATTATTATTATTATTATTATTATTATTATTATTATTATGTAATTTTATGATTCAGTGCGACCAAGAGATACAGAATAGGAAGCAAGACATAGTGTTAATTGAGAAAGAAAGCAAAAGATGTTGGATCATAGATATAACATGGTCAGCTGACAACAAGGTATGTGATAAGGAAGAAAGAGAAGTCGATAGATATGACAGGTTAGGTTAGGAGGTTAAGCAGTTTATGGTCAATGAAAAAAGTAGCAGTAGTACCAATAACTGTCGGAGCCCTAGGAACAGTGAGTAAAAATCTTGAGAAGTATATGGAACAAATAAGGGCTGCAATAAGTGTGGAGAACATGCAGAAAACAGCACTACTTGAAACCGCTCGAATACTCCGGAAGGTGCTCGAAAAATAAGAGGTGTTATGTTAGTTCACTGGTAGTGAACAGCTGACACCGTAGTGCATCTCCAGCATTAGAAGCTGTGCAAAGACAATGAAATAATAATTGAGGAGAAAAATGTACGGTCAAATATTATTATTATTATTATTATTATTATTATTATTATTATTAAGGCGGTGAGCTTGTAGAATCGTTAGCATGCTTTGTGAAATGCTTAGCAGCATGTCGTTCGTCGTTACGCTCTGAGTTCAAGTTTCGCCGAGGTCCACTTTGCCTTTCATCCTTTCAAAGTTGACAAAAAGTACCAGTCGGGTAGTGGGGTCGATGCAATCGAGTATCCTACTTCCCAGAATTCCAGGCCTTGTGCCTATAGTAGAAAAAAAATTATTATTGAGTGAAAGCAGTGCATGTCATCACTGGGGTAAAATATACAACGCCCATTATACCCATCATGACTACCCGTCTGATACGGGTACAACAGGCACATGCATCACAACCATATGTGCGCAACATGCTGATCTCATATCAAGCATTACCTTGCAGGTGAGGCCCAGTTAGAATTTTCTTGAGGTCGAGTAGCCCATCCCGCTCAAACAATCCTTGAATAAGGGTTGTTTAAGGATGTTGTACGAAATATCCATGTTTCCAGAGGTGACTTATTCAAGCCCCAAAGAATTCTTCTGAACACATGGCTATGATGCTCTACCACTACTTCTGCTCGTGATCAGAGATGCACATATCGTCAGCTACTAAGAGACATGCTCAACTGGTTAAGGTCAAACAACTGACAAAGAAATCTGTGGTACTGAGCAAAATATTTGCTGTTGCCCATCTTTTACCCCATGACAAAACATACATGGTAATACTTCCAATCAGTTAAGATCAGAAGCCATGAGAGTCAGTGTCTGCTACTATATCAGGGTATCTGCCAGTGCCTGGTACTGCGTCAAGGCATAATCAGTGCCTGGTAATTATTATGTTTTATCAGTACTGTCGTTAGTAACCGTTATGACGATTACCTTTTTTTCACTAGTACCTCTTCTTCAAATCTGTCGTCTTGTACTTCGCAAAAGCGTACGATTCTCACGACAATATGTTTACGTGAAACTTCGTACAGTATGATCTACAATTTCTCGTTCTGGATCACCTGGATTCAGTGACAACGCATAATTAGGACAGTTTGGGTGCTCAGGATGATAGGTGACCAAGATGATAGAGTGGAAACTAGATCCAGACATCTTTGGCGAATTGGTGGAGTTTAACAAGAAACCATGTTTCGATCTCTGCTCCAATATCCTGAGGTAGTTTTTTTCCTTGAACATTCCCCTATCCTTAGAATTCACTAGACACTGACAATATTTGACACTTATTTGGTTGTCTCTCAATAGAAATTGGGTGCTAACACAATAAAGATGAATTTGGAGTCTCTCATTTATGGGTTCATCGTTCCCACGGGTCTTACTGCGCTCTCACTCACCGTATCGACTATATTTATGTCCTGGGCACACTAATGTTTACTAGCTGATGACCCTATACTTCACAGTTGCTCGATCTGCTAGAAGTAGCAGCTAAATTTGCGTCAGGTGACAATATATATTACATTATTTGAAAAGGAATCTACGTGAAATGGACAACGTAAAAATGTCAAGACTTTCTTTGCTTTCCTTCCCGAGGAAAAGAAAGGTGGGCAGGTTTGGCTGCGTGATAGAGTGCTACTGTACTTTAGCTCTTGGTCACCTATCATCCTGAACACTCAAAATCAACGAGACTAAAAGTGTGACCATCATTTTGCATTTAGATGCAGCTGGAACTATATTATATAATGTGTCCTCCCTTCATTGACGACGGGCATGGATTAAAATGGATTTCGTTCTTACTTCTAAAAGGGTGAGTGAACACATACAAAACTCTTTTGGATTGATGTATTAGAGATGCTGCGTGGATTATCTGAGCATGTAAGTCTGTAGAACTATGTGTGTGTGTATGGGATGTAGTAGTAGGGGGTAGTAGTTGCGGTGTGGTGTTGTAGTGAGTAGGGTAGTGATAGTGGTGTTCGTATTGGTATTGTTGTTGGTCGTGTTTGTTGTGGTGTTGGAGTTGGTAGTGGTGTGCGGGGTATTGGTAGTGATGGTGCTGTTGTTAGCGTTGCTGGTGTGGTGTGCTGGTGGTGTTGCTGATGTTATTGTTAGTTTGGAGTTTGTGTTGATGTTGGCATTGGTGGTATTCATTGGGTTGTTGCTGGTGGACAGGGATGGTGGCGGCGGTGAGAGTAGTCTTAGTCGTGGTGGTGGTGGCGTTTGGTTCAGTTAATGTTAGGAGTAAAGTGGGGGGTTTCGAAGTGCAGAGTCTGGATATGCGAAGGTGTTCAGGGGTTGGGCTGAGTTGGATGGTTGCCGGATGACGCAGCTTGGTGTAATGTTACTGTTTGGCTATGAGGCTGTACCAATGGACGACAGCATAATGTAAACATTTACACTGTTTGCTGCAGATAACAACAGCAATAACAACAAGAAGCATAACAGCAGCAATCACCAGCATCACCAGCACCACCAGTACCGTCAGTGCCACCAGCGCCACAACAGAAACAACCACCACAGCAATCGAATCAGATACAACAGCAGCAATAAGCAGCACAATCACGACCACAGCGGCAACTGTGCTGCACAACTATCACTACTGCAACTGGAACCAGTAGTACCAGTGCAACCACGGCAAGCTACTCAACCACTGGCACTATCACCGATACCAGCATTACTAACATCAACATCGCCACTACTACCATTACCGCAAGCAGTATCGCGACCACTATCACGAAGACAACCATCACTATACTACCATCTCCACTATAGCATACGGATATGCTTATATGAGTGTGTGTATGTATGTATGTATGTATGTATGTATGCATGTATGCATGTATGTAAATATATATATATTTGTATATAAATATACATATATGTATGTATGTATGTATATATGTATGTATGAATCTATATGGATATATATAT
>NC_068991.1:29797401-29798418 GCF_001194135.2 Octopus bimaculoides
CACGTTGCTCCAGTTCACTCAGCTGTAGAGATGAGTTGTGATGTAACTGGTGCCAAGCTGTATCAGCCTTTGTCTTTCCCTTGGATAACACTGGTGACGTGGAGGGGGGAGACCGGTACGCATGGGCAACTGCTGGTTTTCCATAAACAACCTTGCCCGGACTTGTGCCAGGGAGGGTAACTTCCTAGGTGCAATCCCATGGTCAGTCATGACCGAAGAGGGTCTCAGCAGCAAACATACATACATACATACATATGTGTATGCATGTATGTATGTATGTATGTATGTATATTTGTATAAATCTGGGCTTTCACACGGCACCAACCCTGTGCAAATACACTACTCGCCTCGCTGCCAGTAAACTATGTTTCTTTGCAGCACTACTCAAATCTCAACATTTTCGTTGAATGCTCCAAGCATCAATTCAAAAAGATCGAAGGCTCAGTTCATTCAAAACTGAGCTTGCAACCACCCTCATCACAAATTTCACTTCTTGCAGTAAATTGCAATAATCTCTTACTCAAGGACACAGCGCTCTCCGTCCCAAACCCCCCGGTTCAGCCTAATGAGCTTTAACTGATGACGGCAGCCAAATGGCAAGGCATTTAGCTAGCATAAAAGAAATGAAAGTACTTGAACATAGGATACTTTTGCATGACAGCCATCAGATTACAGTTTGCCTAAAGTATATTCAGTGAGGAGTCCAGTTCATACAATATACTGCATTTGAAGGCATATAAGATGTACTTAAAAAAAAATACCTCAATCACCCCCAAGTCTTATATCCGTGGGTGGGCCTCCCGTAAGCTTGAATGCACTAATTTCTTGAATATTCGCTGCTAAAACTGAGCTGTGTCTAATATGCACGCGCATTTTGTTTGTTACCAAATACAGAAAATACTATATATACCTGTAGGAACTCAAAACGTCTCCACCAATTTGTACAGGAGAAGTTGAAAATACGGAATCATGAGTGTCGAATACATTCTGAGTAAAAAGTGGAAGCAAAAAAAAAAA
>NC_068991.1:29798582-29803124 GCF_001194135.2 Octopus bimaculoides
ATATATATATATATATATATATATATATATATATCTTATGCCCCTGCATATAGCCATATACATACATATATATTAGGTATATATACGTGTGAATATTGTAAATATACACATGCATGAGTGTGCAGATTTAGTGTGCTTTAATCATTAATTCATCGTTGGTAGTTCACAATACATTGTAGGTTGTATGTGAAGACAAGACCGGCATCATTAATATTTATTTGATTTTTCATATAAACACAGAGCTTTTATATCTACATTTATACAAATATTTGATTTAATGGAAGAACATTCATGACATAACGAATGGAGTAGTTAGGAATCTTCAAACGATACAACACGCTAGATAATGCCATGGACGTTGTTCATAGATACTGAAGACAGAATAAGTATAAAGAGTCAGAGTTACTGCATATAGTTAATGTGTGCGTGATTCGATATTTCAAGCCAAAACCGGAAAATCTCGAACATGACAGACATGCGAAGTAATGAAAAGTTGAAGAGGGTGAGAAACCACCTTACGGACAAAGCGACATGGTTCCAAATGGATTTCTGATGGCGTTGGTCTGAAGCTGAATTCCCCATTTTTATAATGTTTATCAAGATTCTAGGACTTTTGATCATGCTATTAAGCGAAAACGCTCGCATTCTCCCTTTGAAGTTTATCACGTCAACCGTAACAAGTTAGGCAACGCTGGCTTACCGAGTTATATTCTTCTAGGCGTTAATGTCTTGAATAGCGAGACAGTTAAATTTGTTAATCTGTCTGTTGCATTTTATGGCTTTATGGTGAGCCATAGTCTTTAGTTGGGAAACCTGAACGAAATGGTTCAAAACACAGTAGGAGCCTCACTACACATAAGAACGACACAACACAGCTATGTATGTATGGATGCATGCATGTATGTATGTATGTATGTATGCATGCATGTATGTATGTATGTATGTATGTATGTATGCATGCATGCATATCTCCTCTATTCTTTAATTATTATAAATCTTCCACTGAGGAGTGAGCCGGTTTACAACAAAAATACAAGGCTCCATCATTGGGATATAGTTAACACAGACAAATTCATATTTGGAACTTGAGAAATGCCTTGCATATTTTTACTGTTCTACTCACAGACTGAACTTGTAATGTACGAATCAGCCGGTTGTTTTCTCATTCTGAAAAGCCCTGTTTATTCAGATTCTCTTTTAAGCATTTACTAACAGGACCTAGTGCTCCAATTATTGTTGGTATGAATATGAATTCATTGTCTGGATATAGAAGCTGAAGGTTTCGAAGCAGTTGTCCATAGATATCCTCTTTTTCTTTGATTTTCAAAGAGATGTTTATATCTGCAGGGCAGCTAGCACCTATGATGGTAGATACTTTTGCCCCTGTGTCCCAAACAACAATATCCGGTCTGTTATGCTTACATTTGGCAGAAGTTTTGATGGGAATATTCCACCAGTATTCCTTGAGTTGGTGTTTATGGATGTATTCCATAACAACGATTTTCTAAGTTTATTTTATCTCCGGATTTCTACTGTCCCTAAAATTCTAGTGTAATTATATCAGGACAGTCTTTTTTGCGGTTGGCATTGTAAATCGTTTTAACAACAACATCGTGCCGCATAGGGAGGTATTACCGAGACGACATTTTAGAACAGCTGCTAAATTACATGCGTAATATCTTCCACAGAAACATGACATAGTCTACACAAGCGGTTACACCTTGGGATTATAAGAACATTACTGTCTCACATGTTCACCAGGTACTTTGAAGCAACCTCCTGTTCCTGGATTGCAAACGCATAGCCTTCCAATTGTGATGTAGTGGTCTTGTGTCGAAGAGAGGCTGCGGTTCGTGTCAATTCTACTGTCTTCTTCAAGCGTGGTCATTTTTTTTTTTTTTGCATGCCGAGTGCTTTCCATCCGGGTCTCCTCTGAAGTAAGAGAGTCCAGCTGTTTTGGAACTGTATAGGAGATGATCAGGAAGAGAGTGTTTCTTGAGGAATTCACTGCCGACTCGTACAATGTTGCTCACTTCACTTTTCAGCACTGCATTAATATATTTATTTTTGCTGCTGTTGTTTAGCAGGTGCTGCTTCAGTGATACCATACGACATTCGAAGGCCGTCTGCACTGATCTCAGGCCTCTACCACCTTCATTTAGTCTTAGATAAAGCCCGTCAACATCACTGTTTCTATGGAAGTTCCCAGCTGTTGTCAGGATTTTGCGGGTTTTGATATCTTTGGAGTGGATTTAGACCAATCAAGTATCCCAAATATTGAGATCAGCACTGGTACTGCAAATGCATTGTGGGATATTGTTTTGTTATAAGAGTTCCGACTGCCATATTTTCCTAAGTCTAGTGTAATATTCTCGGGTCACTCTGTCTTTATTCGCAATGCCTTCATATGAAACATTTTCATCTTTGCCCAAGTATTTGTAACATTCTTTTGTGTGGAATAGAGGAACTAGAGAGACCGTTGATGCACAGGTTTTGGGTCTGAGGGACTGACTTCCCTCGTTCTATAACCAAATATGAACATTTCTTTAGGCCAAATTCCATGCGTATATCAGCTGAAAATGTTATTAATTCTAGTTGTTTTTTGGCATTGTTAACACTTTTAGCATAAATCTTCAGGTCGTCTACAAAGAAATTATGAGTTGCATTGATATTTCTGGCAGTTAAAGATTCTAGCTCATAACCATTTGTTTTCTGCAGTAGGAACGATAATGGATTCAGTGCCAAAATGAAAAGAAGTACAGAAAGACTATCTGCCTGGAATATTCCCTTTGAAATGCATGTACTATTAGAAACAATTATTCTCTTCTCAGTTGTAAGGAGAAGAATAGTTGTCCATGTCTTTGTGAGTCTCTCTATAGCAGCAATTAAGGTAGTAGGTACTTTTTTTCGAGATGTGAAGACTGTGAGTGCAGAATGGAATATGAAATGGCCTCCAAGAAGTCCAGATCTTACTCCATGTGGTTTTTACATGTAGGGTTACACAAAAGAGGTGTGCAAGAAAAAAACCTCGAACTTGGAGATAGAGATTCCAGAGGTTCGCAATAATATCCTAGACGACGTCCTTCATAAGGTTGTTTATTCCATCCTTGGCCGTTTGAGGAAACTGGTTGACGCTACCGTTGCTTACGGTGAAATATGAAGATTTACTTTCATTTTCCCATATAATAAACAACATGTATCATTTGTTACAATAAATTTATAAAAAAGATATAAATCTTCTTACCAATTTTTAATGCCTACTTACTTTTCACTTACCCTGTAGATAAATAACTTGTGATATTTCAGTTCTTTTAACTAGGAATAGCTGCCAAATCTCGTTCAAATTAGATTTTAATGTCCGAAGAAAAAGAAGCGGTTCATTGGATGTTCCAGTTTTAGATTGATAGTTTTTTTCTTTGTTTGGTAGAAAAAATAAAGAGCTTTGATGGTCAAGGATGAACTCATTTTGATCAGTGCTGCGCTGCGGTTAAACTACAACTACATCAACATTCTTAAATAAGAGAATATTCTGTGACAGATGTAAATCTTCCTTTATGATTCAAGCAGACTCACTCTTTCAAATTTTTCTTTCGATGTGTTTTTGTAATCTGGTTACACGGAGAAAAAAAAAAAGAAAAAAAAAAGAAAAATGTGGTAAAATAAGTTTTATTTTTTCCAAAAGCTTTAGCAATCTTTCAGAGTCATTCGTTGCTGGTGGGGTCAGTTAGTCAATTTTGGACATGTTATTCACTTTTGGTGAATGAAAAGAAAGAAAATGGTAAAAGAAAAGAAGAACTGTTTTACAAAATATTCAAAAACAACTATAAATTGTTAAGTTCCTATATTGATTACGTTATGTTTGTGTTGAGTGTGACTGCAAGCTTCTCACAACAACCACATTCTCTATTAGCGCTATCACATTCACATGACAACGACCAGTAAACACAGCAGTATCACACAACAAGAACAACAGCAACAACGGCTACAAGAATAACAACTATTATAGCTACAGACAAAAAGAACCGCTATCTCCAATTATAACCTCCACTCACACCGACAGAATCTTGCAAGATTTTACTATTATTATTATTATTATTATTATTATTATTATTATTATTATTATTATTATGACTGTATTTGATTTGTATATGCGCTTGTTTTTTGTGGGATATTTCCACCACACCCCCCGCTTGTAGGGTCACTATTGTCATAGTTACCAGTCTAAGAGGATCAAATATTGTAGTCGGATCAAAATGCAGTTTCTCTTTCCTTTCCATATTGCAACGGTCCGTTTACGTGTTGAGGCAGCGAAAGTAGTAGGCGGTGTAATATGATATAATAGCCAGTGGAATAATTACCCGAATCGGTCGAGCTATCACGAAGTCAGTTTGATATTTCATCCAATGTTTTATTGCTGATAAGAAAATGAGAAAGCTAGAGAGCGAAAGTAATAGAGTGGGATTATAGAAGGGCAGATACATAAACACACACACACACACACACACACACACACACACACACACACACACACACACACACACA
>NC_068991.1:29803402-29804997 GCF_001194135.2 Octopus bimaculoides
TATATATATATATATATATAGAGAGAGAGAGAGAGAGAGAGACAGACAGACAGACAGACATACAGACAGAGGGGGAGAGAGCGAGAAAGAGAGAGAAAGGGAGAAGGAAAGGGAAAGAGGGAGAGAGAGAAGGAGAGAGAGATTGAGATAGTGTGTTGGTGGAGGGACTTAATACAGAGTGAAGTGTTGTTAAAGAAATCGAAGAAGGAAGTGATAGATGATATTGAGGATTCACTGTTAAATAATATTCTATCAGGTTATTTCAGATTCAATGAGAGACATCCTTTCATTACCAGATCCATTGTATAGAATTGTTAGAGTGAATGATAGGGACAATAGTTATTTAACTCCAGGTCGGACCTGATCCAGCAGACCTATAACCAAAAGCTTCCTAGCCATGACCATCCAGTATTTTCCTTCTGTATAAAGAAATCGGGAGTACAATATCTAGGTTCTAATTTTCTAAGAGGGTGAGGTATGTGTCGAAGAGGCTTAGCTGTTAATTTTAGCAGTTTCTAGCGACGATCAATAGACTCTTTCTCAAGCTCATTGTACAATTGTTGGGATGCTATTTGGTATTGACGGTAAACATTAAGAGAAACTTTAAAATAACTGGCACGCTGTCGGTTACGACGACGAGGGTTCCAGTTGATCCAATCTACGGAACAGTCAGCTCGTGAAAGTAACATGCATGTGGCTGAGCATTCCGCAGACCCGTGCACCCTTAACGTATTTCTCAGGGAGAGTCAACGTGACACTGTGATAACGCTGGCCTTTTGAAATAAAATACTACTCATTTTTGCCAGTTGAGTGGACTGGAGCAACGTGAAATAGTGTCATGCTCGAGGCCACAACGTTTCGCCGGGAACTGAACTCACAATATAGTGATCATGAGCCGAATACCCTAACCAATAAGCCATACGCCTTCACAGATATGTACATATGCACAGATATATGCATGCGTGCGTAAATACACATATACACACGCATGTATATGTATCTGCATGCACTCATACATAGATGCACATATCGCCTATGGTTTTCTTGGAATAAAGATACCCTCATCTTAAAAAAATAAATCAACTTCAACACACGATTATATTTTTATTTTTAACATTACACATAAGCAAACACAAATATGTATGTATGTATGTATGTATGTATGTATGTATGTATGCATGTATGTATGTGTGTATGTGTCATTATTCAGTTTATTTCAAGATTCCTTACCAATAGAGAAAGAACCGGTTTCTAACCTAGATCCAAGGTTCCTTCTTTGTAATTTCAACATCAACAACAGGGTATTATTGTGTGTATATTTGTATGTATGTATGTATACCTGTATGTATGTATGTATGTATGTATGTATGTATGTATGTATGTGTGTTATCAATCAGTTTCATTTCTGTATTTCTTGTCCATAGAGAAAGAGCCGCACTCTAACATAGATTCAGGCTCCTTCATTGGAACTTTTATCAACATCATCTAGGTATTTGTGCATATGTGTGTGTGTGCAGTATTTGGTGTTAGTGTATGCGCAGATTTGTATGTTTGTTTTATGGATGCGTTTTTATGTATATATTTTCATGTCTAGA
>NC_068991.1:29805047-29805720 GCF_001194135.2 Octopus bimaculoides
TTTTATGTATGTATTCTCATGCATATAGTTACATGCTCATATATATTTAAATGATACACTTCTGGAAAGTTTTACAGATATTTACAGTTCCAGTGATGGATTGGATCTCTAGTCTTCGAATTAGCTTTCTCCTTTCTTGTTTTGAGAAGCCTAATTTCTCAAGATTGGAATTTAGGCAGTGTGTTACATATCCCAGGGCCCCAAAAATTACAGGTATAAACATGAACTTGTAATCTGGATAGAGTAACTGTAGATTTCTCAATAGTTCAGCATAAGTGTTCCCTTTTTCACTGATCTTCAGCTTTATGTTAACATCCGCTGGGCAGCAAATTTCCACAACTGTGCACAATTTCGTTTCTTTATTCCAAATCCTTATATCAGGTCTGTTCCATTTGCATTTTATTGAGGTCTTCACTGGTACATTCCATCAGTATTCCTTTTAATTATGAGCGACTATGGCTTCTACCATACTGTGAGTTTTCATTTTTTGTCCTCGGCATTATCCTTCCGACGGATTTCATTATAGAGTGTCCTAGATACAGCGTCATATCTCATCTGTAGATTATACCGTGATGACATTTTCGAACAACTACTTATGTGTGTGTATGTATGTGCATGTATGTATGCGTATGTATGTATGTGCGTGTGCATGTGTATATATATATATATATAT
>NC_068991.1:29805881-29806914 GCF_001194135.2 Octopus bimaculoides
ATATATATGCACACATATATATGTACCTGAGTGTGGGTGCAAGTGAGTGTAAAACTGGCTTTTTCGCTGTTTCCAGTCTCAAAACCGCTGTCAACTGGAAGAAGGCACTTGCCCCGAGTGTCGAAGTGTGGGATTGAACTAAGAAATACTTAGACAATAAACAAGTTTCTGGTATATGAGGTTCTGTAAAGCACTTAACTATTATATAGATATTTGATGTGTCATAAGATGATCGTGTGTAAGATGAAAAAGATTGATTAATTTCCATGTCACTAGTAATGAGTGGATGGTAAATGAATAATGAAGTTGAACTGACAGGAAAATGAGACAAACACGTGACTAAGATATTATAGAATTCTAATGATTGATTTATGAAAGAACAAGAGGTTGAATGAGGTGATAGTGATAGCTACAGTGGCGGGTAGTGGAGACTTTTGATGAGGTAGCGTGTTGATAAAATTGTTGGAGAGAAAGTTGACTGGAGTCGTTGAGGAAATGACATTACAAGGAGTAAAATGTTGAGCACTGAGGGGACTGAACAATATTTAGTCTTGTAAGATGGATAGTTACGTGTTTATGAGTGTGTGCTTGTATATGAATGTATATACACACACACACACACACACACACACACACACACACACACACACACACACACACACACACACACACATATATATATATATGATGTTAGATTATTCACCCATTCTTCTATGAACATCTCAGACGAACATTTCCCTGATTCCCTAAAATGTAGGCAACACACTCCACTCAAGACGACTGTTATTTTACAAGAATTGGACAACTAAAGCAAAATTTTAAAAGATATTAAATATATATAAGGTGCAGGAGTGGCTGTGTGGTAAGTAGCTTGTTTACCAATCACATGGTTCCAGGTTCAGTCCCACTGCGTGGCACCTTGGGCAGGTATCTTCTACTATAGCCTCGGGCCGACCAAAGCCTTGTGAGTGGATTTGGTAGACGGAAACTGAAAGAAACCCGTCTCTCTCTATATATATATGTGTGTGTGTGT
>NC_068991.1:29807037-29810571 GCF_001194135.2 Octopus bimaculoides
TGTGTGTGCGCGCGCGTGTGTGTGTGTGCGTGTGTGTGTGTGTTTGTGTGTCTGTGCTTGTCCCCCCAACATCGCTTGACAACCGAGGCTGGTGTGTTTACGTTCCCGTAACCTAGCGTTTCGGCAAAAGAAACCGATAGAATAAGTACTAGGCTTACAAAGAATAAGTCCTGGGGTCGATTTGCGCTCGACTAAAGGCGGTGCTCCAGCATGGCCGCAGTCAAAAATGACTAAAACAAGTAAAAGAGTAAAGAGAGTACATACACCGTATGAACTCCACACATAGAAGACATGCCCTTCTTCTTCTTCTTCTTCTTCTTCTTCTTCTTCTTCTTCTTCTTCTTCTTCTTCTTCTTCTTCTTCACCGCCTCCTTTCTCAACTACTGCTGCTGCCTAAACAATCAAGAATTCATATCAAACAACTACTACTAAATGCTGCCTACTACCTAGAACTCACATGAATAAAACAGAGAGACAGAAAAAAGGAAAAATGTCCCTTGCATTTGAAAACTATGGAAATATTTAAAAAAAATATTACATTTAATTTTTCCACAATTTAATTGTTTTTCATGCTTTAAATTTCATGCTTTAAGTTGAAAAAGACGCAAAGACTGAAGTTCTTCATGATAAAATTATTTTAGCATTTTCTACATTGTCTTATATATATACTAGCAGAGATTAAAACGGCAGAATATTTTATTGTCTGACTTGTTTCAGTCATATAACTGCGATCATGCTGGAGCAACGCCTTTAGTTGAAGAAATTGACTCCAAGACTTATTCTTTGTAAACATAGTACTTATTCCATTGGTGCATTTTTCCAAACGGCTAAGTTATGGGGGCGTAAATACAGTAACATCGGTTGCAAGTGATGATGGGGATACAAACACAGACACACACGCACGCACACACACACACGCACACACACACACACACACACACACACACACACACACACACACACACACACACACACACAAGATAGGAAATAGAGAGTGAATGCAGCGATATTGTACTTGTAAATCCATTGTTTAGGCAGAATGGTATACATATAAGATTCCAATACCTTGTGAGTAAAATCCAACAGCCTATAGGATTTTACTCACAAGGTGCTCCTTATATTGTATCAAAATTTCATGCAATGCAGTATCTATCTTATCGACTGAGTTCGAGATCGAATCTAGTGAAAATAAAGTTGATCACCTTAACAGGTAAGTGTAGAATTATCTTTAAAAATAAATACTACGATGGCTTTTCTCCAGAAAAACATGATCAATGATATTCAGTACTGTAATCTAGCGGCCTAATGTTATAGTCATACGCCTGTGTGAATGATATTCTATGAGGTCACAATGCTGGTTTGTAACAGCTATCAAATCACCTTAAAATCAAAGCTTACAGTCACAAAAATGTTCCATTAAATAATGCTGACTGGGAAAAGATATTCCTGAAAAAGAGAACAAAAAATATTAGACGGTCATGGATACAATGCTTGTGCTCATAGCCTCGCTCAGTCAAGACTGATTTAAAGCTAAACAACAACATCAACAGCAACACCAACAACACCAACAACATCGACAACAACACCAACATCAACAATATCAACAACAACAACGACAACACTAACAGCAGCAGCAACAACAACAACAGCAGCAGCAACAACAACAACACCTGGAGCTTCACACCCTACAGTACCTCTCTATGACTACCATATAAACTTGACTGGTTCAGGATTCAGTAATTTAATTTCAACAACCCATTGATATACATCTGTCGGAAAATTTACCTCTACACGATTTAATTGCCAACCATTTTCCCTTAAGTAATTGTTACCTTTTAATTCCCACAACTTCCTACCTCTCATTATCCTCTACCTGGCAATATGTAGATAATTTTGTATACTTTTACACCTTTTAGCCATTGTACTCTCATTATTATGACGTCTTCATATTCGACAGCAGTGGCTCTCAACCTGGGCCCATACAACTCTTGGGGACCCATATAATATTTTGGTGTTAAAATTTATGCGCATAAATTGCTTATACTTCTACAATTCACAAAATATTTTAACAATTTTAAACAATTCCCAATAGTATTTAATTATAAAGATACAATAGGATTTTATAAAAACATCGAGTGGTTATGTGGATCATTCAGCATAAAGTAGAAACCAAAGGAGTTCGTAGGTAAAAAACGGCTTGGAATCACTATTCTGGAGTGTAATTGAGAACAACCGCCCCAGAATATATCTATCGATTTTGCAAGGTAGTAAGGCAAAATGGTCCTGAATTTGAACTGAAGATCTAAAGGGATGCAACCAAATGCCACATATATGTTATCTGATGTTCTGTAGATTCTGCCATCCGTCCTTCGTGTATGTTTCTTGATGTAGTTTTAGTTGTTTAGCGCCAGTAAACCTTGAATAAGCAGTCTTCTGATCAAAAGCATTACGCCCATGACTCTCCCATGTGTTTGGAGGTAGCAAGAACTACAAATGTAACAGGAAATGTGTTACTCATTCTTTTATTGTGGTGGCGGGTTGTTTATGCATGATCTCATCGCTATTTCTAGCAGGTAGAACCACCATGTATAGGCCCCAGTCTCTTTAAGGGTTTAAACGATGGGTCAATGCTACCTAACTGCCTCTCTTCACCCACCTAGACCCCTATCTCTTTACAAACCCCGCCAGCGCCGCTTCCACCGCCATTGCCATTTCCACCGCCACTGCCGCTTTCACCGCTACTACCGCCGCTGCTAACTGAACGTTAGACTCGGTGAACAGTTGCGGTTAAATCTCATTTTTCCCAAAGACATATCTCGCGACAAGCATTAGTAGAAAATTGAAACCCGATACTCGACTACAAGTGCCACCCTTAATTCTTTGTTACACGACACCTCTACACACACACACATACACAAACACACACGCACGCACACCACACGCACGCACGCAGGCGCGCGCGCGCACACACACACATACACACACACATAAACACACATTTACACATTTACAGCCATTACCGCTGTGCCATCATTCCCGCCTCCCTCACGCTTCCCCAAACAAACAACTGTCAAAATAAACGGCATTGCTGCAAAACTCTTAACACACAACGTTTGCTTCAAACAAACTTTCTTTCTGTAACTGGACCCGAATCTGGGGACAGGCTTTCAGGAAAACTTGATATCACGTGGTTTAACCCTCGCACTTAGTTGTGGCAGCAGTAGAGGTGACGGAGTTGATGGCAGAGTGGCAGTTCTATACGATATTAAACTATGAGCAAAAAACCAAAAACATTTAATTTTCGTTGTCTGACAAAAAGCCCATATGCACATACACGCGTATAAACACTCGTGTGTACGTACACGTATGTACGTACACGTATGTAATACACATATATACACTATACGCAAACGTATGTAACTCAGAGAAGCAGAATGATAGATATATTGAGTCATTTGATTCATAGAGTGATAGCTAGATAGACATACAGAATTACGAAGAATATATATATATATATATATATATATATATATA
>NC_068991.1:29810722-29812104 GCF_001194135.2 Octopus bimaculoides
AAAACATATATCAGAAAGAAGCACACTCTAAACAATAGAGCAGTAATTATTACAACAAAAATTTTATATCTTGGACATAGAGTAACCCAAGGTCTCGCATCCACAACGTAAAGCCTTGTGGACAGCTCGTATAAATACAAAATTCAAAATATCTACGTTGCAGACGTGAGGTTATCTCCCCTGAATCAGAAGTGGCCGGGACCCTTATAGATCTGATGAGGCCTAACTAACAAACGGGGAGATCTAATTTTCCAGTAAGTAGCGCTTGAAGTGGATGCATTTAGAAAACACTTCTTTACGGTTGTTTAATGCGCCAGGTCCCTTATAGTCCTTAAGAATTTTGACTCTCTCAGCGATCCAGATCTTGCAACGACCACTTCCATTAATATAAGGGCCCAGATGATTAATTAATTTCCACCTGATGTCACACGAGATTCCTTAATCTTTGAGGTGCCATACATAGTGGACCAGGGACATGACAAACCGTCTTTCTGGGACTCTGAAGGATGACTTGTGGTTAAGAAAACGTCGCTTGAACGAAGTACTCGCACAACCAATATATTTACACATATGGGACGTGGCCCTATTTGCACCCCTGATAACATATGGTGCGGAGCTGGTCATCCCATCAGTGTCGAAGATAATTATTTGGTCATCTTCTGAGGTGGTGGAACTGGGAACGACGGATACCCCTTCCGAGTTATTTACAGGTGCGGCATTTCTACTGGGATTAATACACCTTGCATGCCTGGTCGTTCTATCTGTATCTATGGTTTGTTCATTATCCGTGGCGGTGTTACCGGGGTCTTCGGTCTCTCTCTGATGCTGGTTCCGGACTGGTTGTTTATCTCTGGGCGTGGCAATTGTATTGGTGCCAGAACCGGTTAATCGGCTAATGGTATTACTGCTTGATGGTGCATTATTGTTATTGCGGATATCAGGTCTGGGTATCACCACAGCCTCATAGATGACTCCTTCAGCCTCGCATCGGCTTCCTACCGGAAGTTATTATATACCTTGCAAAAGAACCACATATTTTCTTGTCAGTTGTTTGACCTTGACCAGTTGAACATGTCCCTTGGTGGCTGACGATATATGCATCTCTGATCATGAGCAGAAGTAGTGGGGGAGCATCATAGCCATGTGTTGAGAGGAATTCTTTGGGTTTTGAATAATTCACCCTTGGAAATATGGGTGTTTTGCTCAACATCCTTAAACAAACCTTATTCGGGGACCTTTTGAGCGGAATGGGCTACTCAACCTGAAGAAAATTCTAAGTGGGCCCCACCTGCGAGGTCATGCGCTGTTTTATCTTGATATGAGATCACCATGTCGTGCACATATGGTTGTGATGCATGTGCCTGGTGTACCCTTATCAGACG
>NC_068991.1:29812390-29816357 GCF_001194135.2 Octopus bimaculoides
AGATGTGTGGGTAGTCATGATTGTTATAATGGGCTTCGTATATTTTACCCCAGTGTCACTTTGATGGCATGCACTGCTCTCTCTCACTCAATAATAATAACAATTATAATAATAATAATAATAATAATAATAATAATAATGATTGATGATGATGCAGTACCAAGCACTAATAACTGCGCTGATGCTCTCATGGTTTCTGATCTTAACTGCTTGGAATACTTATCCTGCTATCATCATTGAAAGTGTTATCATGTTGTCTTGATATAAAAGACGGGCTACAGAAAATATTTTGCTCATTACCACAGATTTGCTTGTCAGTTGTTTTACATTGACAATTTGATATATGCATCTCTGATCACGAGCGGAAGTGAGGGAGCATCACACCCTTGTATTGAGAGACATTCTTTGGGGTTTGAATAATTCGACTCTGGAATCATTGGTGTTTCGTTCAACATCCTTAAACAAACCTTATTCAGGTACCTTTTGAGCGGGATTCGATTGTAATTTTATTGGTTGAACGATATTTCGACTGTAAGTCTGTTTTTGTCAAGTTTAAATTAAGAAGTGATAAAAATTCAAAATTATAGAAATAGAAATTTGAAGTATGAACGAGAGCAACCAGCGTCCACACGTTGATTGAATGACATTATCAGTCTTTAAGTTTCAATTTTATAATAGGCGAAAAGAAAAAGACAGAAAAATGAGGAAAGAAAAAAGAAAAGGAAAAAGAAGAATATTTAATCAAACAGTTTTGTATAAATTTGATGATATTCTCCTGTCATTTTATTAATTCCTCCAAGGATGTGAATTCCATCAGGAACCATAACAGAAATGTTATGATTTATACAGAGAGTGGGAAATTAAAAAATTCCCATTTGGTGTACGCGGTGGAAGGCATGAAACACAACTTGATTTATGTTGGTTGTACAACAGAACAATTAAACAAAAGATTTAATGGGCACACATTCGACGTCAGGCACAATAACAGTAGTTCGACAGAACTCGATGAACATTTCATTTCAAACGGCTGCCATTTTGAAAAAGACTTGAAAGTGTATATTCTCAGAAAATATTCTAAATCTATTTCACTTTCACTTCTCAGAATGCATGAAAAAAAAATGCTTGCGGGTTATTAACATCACGCCCTGGAGGAATGAATAAAATGACAGAATATCATCAAATTTATGCGAAACTGCTTAATAATAATAATAATAATAATGATAATAATAATAATAATAATAATAATAATAATAATAATAATAATAATAATAACAGTATTAATAATAATAATGATGATGTTTTCATCTATTTGTCACCAGGACGGATGAGGGTGGGTGGGGACAATACAAAAACAAACACAAAGTGTGGGGATTTACATTAATGAAATGATAAAATAATTTAGAAAACACATGGGGGTAAGTATACAAGGTATACAATGAAAAGGAAGGGAAATACACATAGTATACAAAATTTAAAGAAAGTGTGGGAGGAGGATGATAGAGATGCAGCTCACCTAATACAGGATGATCTCTTGAGATGATCGAGGAACCCCGCTGTTCTGAAGTGAGAAGTGAAAGAGAAAGAGAAGGACAGAGTGGGTGAGAGGGAATAAGAGAGAGAGAAAGAGAGAGTGAGAGAGAATGAGAGAGAGAGAGAGGGGGAGAGAAATCACAGAGAGGCACCCTTGTCTCTTGGTTAGTCGGCTCTGGTCTTTGTCATAGCTGTATCACTCGTTTGGCTGTCAGTTTGATAACGATTGCAAGTATCAGCTGGCTGTCATTGTCGTAATGGCGATCATTGTCATAATGGCGATCATTGTCGTAATGGCGGTAAGCGTCACTCGATTGGCGATCATTGTAGTGATGGATGTAGGTATCACTAAGTTGGCCATCATTATCGTAATGGTGATAAGGATCACTCGACTGGCTTTCATTCTAGTGATGCTTGTAAGTGTTACTGTAGTGATGGCTGTGTCATTGTAGAGATGGTTGTAAGTGTCACTGAAATGATGGTTGTGTCATTGTAGTGATGATTGTAAGTACCACTCAGCTGGCTGTCACTCGTAATGGCGATAAGTGTTACTCAGTTGGTCTGTCATTGTACTGAGGAATGTTAGTATCACTCAGCTTGTTGTCATTGCTGTAAAAGTAATAAGGGTCACTCGGTTGAATGTCACTGTGGTAGTGGCTGTAATTGTCACCTGGCTGTTATTACAGTGATGGTTTTAAGTGTCACACAGCTGGTTCTTGTTATAGTAATAGTGTTAAATTCTCGTTTTGCTATCATTGTCGCTCATGTAAAGATATCATTGATGCAGCTGGCTTTATTGAAGTTGGTGAAGTATCCGTGTAAGATTTGATGTTTGAGTGTATGAAGGTGACAAGACTGGCAGTTGAGTATCGGTAGTGAGTGAGCAAGGTGTTCATGTCACTGTTATTATTGTTGCAGCTGTTCCTCTTTCTGAATAATCTGGAACAACCGGCAATAAAATATATCTACGACGATTAGTGAGTACATGACATAATATACGACGACTAATCACAGTTAAAACGCCAAACATTATTATGCTTACAACAATGATGATGACGGTGTTGGTGGTTGTAATGATGATGATGATGATGCCGACGATAATAATGACGACAATGATATAATGATATTGATGGTGATAGAGAGTAAAGGTAAAAAGAGTAAGAACATAGACTACAGAGGAAAGTTCGCCGTTGTTTCTTATTTATACACAATGCCTTAACATTTATGGGGAGGGTGATTAGTCGATATCATTGACCCCAGTACTCGATAGGTACTTATTTTATAAACTCCGAAAGGATGAAAAGCAAAACTGATCACGGTGGGGTTCGAATTCAAAAGAACCGGAAATTTTAACGCAAATCATTTTGCCAAACCCTCTGATGATTATATCTACCGACCAACACTAAAAAAATATTCTAATTTAAGCGCAAGTCAGGTAAATTTGAGAGAAGGATGTTAGTCGATATCAATATCATCTTTACTTGACTGTTACTTTATTCCTGGAGCAATGAATATCAAAGCTGACCCCGGTAGGATATGAACTTAGAATGTAAAACACAGCAACTAAAATAGCACAAAACGCCTTGCCGATTCTACTAGTATAACGATTCTACTAGTATAACGATTCTACTAGTATAACGCTAATAAATAATGATTTCAAATTTGGCACACGGCCAGCAAGTTCAGGAAAGGGGTAAGTTGTTTACATCGATCCCAGTGCTCAACTGGTACTTATTTTCTCGACCTCGAAGGATTAAGGGCAAAGTAGACCTCGGAGGCATTTGAACTCAGAACCTAAGGTAGGACGAAATATTTCTAAGCATTTTGCGCGGCGTGCTAACGACATAGCGCTAATAAATAATAAGTGATGCTCACTAGGGCACCAAGCCTGAAAATTAGTGGCGAGGTCAATCAATTTAATTAACCCCTATACAATACGAATTATTATTTTATCGATACCCGCAGTAAAGTGTAAGATAAGGTTCTGCCTCAGTTATATTTCAGATACAGCTGTAAAGCCTCCAGAAAGCAGTTTGCCTGATGCGCTACCAGTTCCCTCAACGATTTTGTTTCATCTAGACTGATTTTTCGATATGGCAGACAAGGCTACATTTTTAACGGTAAGAAAATACTCTAACACTTAGACCACAGTGCTGGTATTTGATTTTGAAACCAAAGAAAAGTAAAGACAAAGTTGACATGCGCGGGAACATAACTCAATACCTAAAGAGAATACGGTAAATGATGGAAGAAAAAAAAAGTCGATGAGAGTATAATTGGCGAACCAGTGAACTTCACACCACATCTGACACTTTCAGAGACACAATATAATAATTATAGTAGTATAATATATACCACATTTAAATATATGGTTTATAATACTACTATGACTATCAAGCAGAATCAGAATTATATATATATATATATATATATATAT
>NC_068991.1:29816806-29817462 GCF_001194135.2 Octopus bimaculoides
TATATATATATATATATGCATTATACATATGCATACATTACACATATACATATATATATTACACACACATAAATTACACGCGCACACATACATAGATGCATACCTACATACATACACACGTACATACATACATACATACATACACACGCACATACATACATAAAACTTAAACAATAATTTTCAAAGGGAAAGCAGGTGAGGGGAGGGGAAAATTACATAAAAAGAAAAGGACATTAGAAAAGCCCCTCTTGCTTGATGATACTGGATACTGGGGTAATATGATCTGAGGGTACCGGTGGTGGTGTGGAAGGGGAGATATTGTACTGTCTGTCTGTATGTCTGGCTTTCAATGGCACAAAAACAGAAAGACAGAGCAGGGATGAGAGTTAGGCGGGAAGAGCGACAGAAGTGGGAGGAGCGAGTGAGGGAAAGAAAGAGGGAAGAAAGAGATGGGAATAGTGAGATAAAGAGAGAGAGAGAGAGACGTAAGGCAAAATGTAAATAGTTGATTAGTTAAATAAATGAATAAATGAATAGATGTGAGAAAAATGAAGAGAAAACAAAGAACAACAATAGTAACATAACAAGAACTATAAGAACAACTATGAATGCAAAAGTGTGTGTCAATAATATCTGTGATTTTATATATATATATA
>NC_068991.1:29820371-29822341 GCF_001194135.2 Octopus bimaculoides
ACACACACACACACACACACACACACACACACACACACACACATATATATATATATATATATAAATATATATATATATATATATGTGTGTGTGTGTGTGTGTGTATTATACGTATATAGATGCTTATGTGTGTGTATTCGCGATGTGACTGGTTTAGAGAAACATCGTCAGGACACGTAGAACTCCATAACAAGAAATATGTCGGTCAAAATGTTTCATCCACAACCTTGCGCCCGACAATATATTTTGTTTTGCTATAGGGCCTCGTAAGGAACTGCAAAAAACGGAGTGGTTCATATAACGAAATATAAAACTAGGAAGGATATATAAATATATTTAAAATGCAGCGTGTGGTGATGTAAGAAGTAGTGGTCTTACACCACGTGAATAATGATCGGAATAGGGGAAGCATCATTTATAAAAACTTGCGATGATGGAGCTGGTCATTGAGCATGAGCATGGTCAGTGTCAATGAAGGAAGTGGGTTATTTGGAATTAGTGGTTAAGTGGGGGGGGGGAGGTAAGGTATAAGTTTCAATGAGGGTGATGGTTGGGGAAGGATATTTTTTTTTTCCGTGGTAAGTTGCGTTTTTTTTTTTCATATTTAGACATGCTAACCGACTTCTATTAAGAGATTAACTTCACATGTCTCCGTCGCTTTCAACACTAGCTGAAGAAGCAAGTAGTCGCAGAAACTTCTAAATGGTTCATTTATATATGCATACGCCAAATTCGTTCTCTGCGATCATCTGCTTCGCATAGACGTTGAAATAGCCCCAGCTAGTCTCTTGTTATAGAGTACACTAAGTGAACAAATGCTTCGATATGTAGATTTAATGCGTGCTTTGTGAAATCTCTATGTGTCTTGTTACCACATACTTCACTACTAGCACGTTTTAAGACTTCCAATTTTCTGTTTTTCGGCAAGTCAAGATATTTCCCTTACTTCGGCAAGTCAGGATTTTCATTGTTACACGTCCATGTTCAATTCAGTCAATTTGTCACGGAATTATCTGAAGGTTCGATAGTAAACGCACGTTTTTATCATATACACAGCATAATTATTTATTCATTTCTTTAATTAATTGCACATAAATTTGAAATATAGCTGCGAAGCCCACTCAATAAATAAATGCCTCGATTTTACATATTAAGAAATCAAAAATCGTAATAAAACATGGAATCGATTAACGGAAAAGAGCAAAAGAAAAGGATCAGATTTCTAATCAGCCATGGAGATAAGACACCACATAGTTTCGGTGCATTTAAGATTTCGAGACTTTAAATTTCATAGCACTACTCCTCTGGTTGTGCCAGTGATGTAGGGAATATCACTAAGGTGTTGGACAAATAAAAGCTAAAAATGAAGAAAACTATGTGCAAGGGAAGCGGAAAATTACGGAGAGATATAACGAATGCAGTAACAAGACATAAATGAACACATATATATGTATATGTAATATATGTGTGCAAACGTGTTAGTCTTCTGATGAAGAATGGAAGAAGCATCTCTCATCAAAGTGTAGCGTGAAAGGAAAGAAAGTATTGCAAGAAAGTAGGGCAGAATAGCAAAGCATATGACTTCAACGAAATTTTCAATTGCAAAAAGAGTGAGGAATTTGGTATAGGCTCATAATGATGGTGGTATTGGGCAGAGGAATTGTGAGAGAGTGAACGAGAGAGTGGGAGGGAGGGAGAGAGGGAGAGAGAGAGGGGGAGAGAGAGAGAGAGAGAGAACAGAGAGAGAAAAACGAGGGAGGAAAAATAGAATGATCACAGTGAGAGGGAATATCTTCGATAGAAATATGAGGATCTTGGCTGTTGTCTGCACTACAAATCAAATAATGAAAGATAGAAATGAACATGAGAACGATTAATGAAAAACTACTAAGGACGAATGAACAGAGAAATTCTCTCATCGCCCACGGACGCTAGACTCATCATTATTTATGCGCGCTTAAAGTTTACGT
>NC_068991.1:29822653-29823880 GCF_001194135.2 Octopus bimaculoides
TATATATATATATATATATATATATATATATATATACACATATATATAAATTCCTCTATTTACTTCATATCGAGGTCTCATTCTTTTGTTGTCATTATTTATTGTTATTATATATATATGTTTGTATGTATGTATGTATGTATGTATGTATGTATGTATGTATGTGTATGTGTGTTTTTAGATTTTTATATATAATGTGATAATGTTTCAACAAGTAGAAAAGCACTCGATCAGCAAAGAGCGTAAAGATAATCTTTAATTAAAAACTACATATCTTGCAATTACAGCCACTCAGAGTTTTCTTGGTCGAAATAATTTATTCCACTATTTGTTAAGCTGAAAGCAAGACCGTTTGTTAGTTGCCTTTTGAGAAGATCGTTTAAACAAAAGCGGTTTGTAAAGAAGACGAAAACGAAAACATAATGGGGATAGTCAACGTTTCAATAAATTAATGTCAAGTAGACGTAAACCAGATGTTAATTGTTTACTAAGTGTCCAGTGGTCTACTTTTAATTTCTGACAAGTTGTATTCTTTGAAATATGGACATAAAGAAAAGATTTCGTTCCTGGAATTCATGCATTTGGTGGAGGTTCTCAAGTGTTTTAATAGATACAGTTTTTCAAACGAACGCACTAAACATTTTTTAGACCTGTTAACATTGGGTCTGGATTTAGAGAGGATTTTCTATTTGATATCGAAATCGGTCCCTTTGTGTTTAAGTTTGACGATTAAAGCCGAAAGGGCTATTGAAGGTCTCTTATGACAGTACTTAAGATTCAAAACACGGTTGTTATATCTAAATTAAAATTTTCCTTCCACGGCAATAGTATAAAATTTGATATTTGTAAGACCATTGCCGTAGTTTGCTGAATCCAGTATTTCATAAACAACGAAAGGTATATCGCATTCCTATCCTGGAGGACATTTAGATTATCTCTACGTGTGCATCCGGGACAGGCTTGAGTTGTTCGTTGTTTATTAATATATGACTTAACATTAGGAGGACAAGAAAAGGTAACTTTTATTGTGTGTCAATTAAAGATTTTATTGTATCTATGAATTCCATAGAAGTGCATATCTACTAAGTTCAAGAATCTTCTACCTACCTACCTATCTACCTACCTACCTACCTACCTACCTATCTACCTACCTACCTACATATATATATATATATATATATATGTGTGTGTGTGTGTGTGTGTGTGTGTGTGTGTGTGTGTGTGTGT
>NC_068991.1:29824870-29830263 GCF_001194135.2 Octopus bimaculoides
ATATATATATATATATATATATATATATACATATATACTGTTGAATAGAATCGCCATAGTCATACATCTGCGCCAGTCTCATCATGCGATGCCCACCCTTCATTTTCTCATGTTATGGAGATTTTCAATTTCCGAAATATAAATAATATAAAAATATATAAACTGCTTTTTCTTTCTATTTTACTCTTTTTACTCCATTTCGAACTTACATCGTAGTGTCTTCCTAAAACAATTTTGGGTTGTGTGTGAGTTTGTATGTGCATGTGTATATGGATGCATGTGTGTGCGTGTCTCGATGGTTGAATGTTTAAACCGATGTCTCGAGTTTCGACGTGTGATATAAAAACCAATTTAACGGATCGACAATTATTGAAGTAGCATACTGAAACATTTATAGGGTCGATATGCTCCAGTTTAGCCATAGTTGAACAACTGAATACTGTGAGAGACTAAGATACTTGTAAATGTGCAACTTGATTCAGTTTTGTGTCTGGATCGTGAATGTGTGTTTGTGTATGTATATATGTGTATAAGTGTGTATGTAAGTAAAATTTGTATCGGTGTGTTAATGTATCTATGTACGTGCAGGTTTGTGTATACGTTGGTAGTTTTTAGTTTTTAATATTCAAATTTACAAGGCATTCAAAGATGTTCCCTCAGTGCCATTTAATGGATAATTTTAGTTTTTTTTCTCTCAGATAATTCTTGCATGTGATATATATTCCCTCGCATATCGTATGTCGAGCTCTCTTTGTGTTGGTAGTTCATAGGTTCTTCCCATAATAAAACTGCCTTGATGTGTGTATTTTAAATATTCGTTCCATTACCACAGGATTACTTTAATTGACGTTAGCGATTGGTTGACGGTCTATGTAATGCTTGGGAGATTAAAAAGATTTTTTCTAAAGTAGGTAAAATATATGATGAGTGAAAAATAATATTTATGATTTACTAATATTTCTTTTTTTAATTTTGTTTTTAACAAGTAAATGATACAGAGCAGGACATGTTGCAACCTTATTGAAGATCTTCATTGGAAAGGAAGCATCAAAGAAAATTACAGGGATACATTAACGAACTTTTATGCATATATCCAAAAATGTATGTTACTTGGTGGAAAGAGAAATTGTCTTTCAAAGTTAGATTAGGACGCATACATAGCTAAGTGGCTACGAATTTGCTTTGCAACCACGTACTTTCGGGTTCAGTCTCCCTTGCTTGCGCTTCCATTAGTTGCATCTGATAGACAGAAACTGTAGAAGCTCGTCGTATGTATGTATGTATGTATGTATGTATGTATGTATGTATGTATGTATGTTTGTATGTATTTTCTTGCTCCCTGGATGATGAAATATCTTTCAGGCTGCAGAGAGCAACTGATTCCTTTCGGTCTCTTCAGTCTCGTGTCTGGTCCCAGCATGGCATAACAAAGCAAACAAAAATTACTGTATACCGTGCATGTGTACTGACATCGCTCCTTTACTCATGTGAGACATGTCCCCTTTAGAAAACCTCATGTAAGGGTCCTTGAACGCTTTTATCAGAGATGTCTCAGACACATTCTGAATGTTGGTTGGACCTTAAAAACTCCAGATACACAGGTCCTGAGGACAGCTGATATCTTGAGTATTGAGGCGATGGTGCACAAGCACCGGTTACGTTGGACTGGAAACCTTATTAGAATGAAGGATAGCAGGATCCCTAAGCAAATGCTATATGGGGAACTTGTGAATGGAAAGAGACCCCGGAAGAAACCATGGTTGCGATTTAAGGACAATGCCTGTCATTGCCACAGATGGAGGAAGCAGGTTAAAGAGGGGGGGTCGACAATTTTGAGAGAGCACGTATTCAGCATGAAGAACTTAAGCTTGCTGCTCGAAACCGCACTGCTGGTGTAGTGAATGAGGTAAGTTTGGTCTGCAATGTTTGCAGTTGTATATGCTTGTCAAGAGCAGGACTCATTAGCCGCCAACGGAGCCGCCAATGCAAAGTATAAGCTAGTCCTAGACAGCACAATGTTCCTGAAGGTCAGTAATGGTCTTCCTCGGACACGAGTGGACGGCCATCATGTATGCATGTGTGTATGTATGCATGTATGTATGTATCTTCAGTATTTAATCATTTAAATTCTTTCTCTAAAGAGGGAGCTGGTTTCTAACAAAGATACAAAGCCCTATCTTTGTAATCTAGATAACGAAAACAATGTCGCATTTTAAACATGAGAAAAATCTTGCATAGTTTTACTGTTCCACTTATAGATTGTATTTGTAATGCGCGAATCAGTTGGTTGATTTCTTTTTCTGAAAATCCAAGCCGATCCAGATTGACAGTTAAATATGGACTTACAAAACCAAGTGCACCGGTTATTATTGGTATAAATGTAAATTTGTAATCCGGTTATAGAAGCTGGATGTTTCGAAACAGATTCCATAGTTATCTGATTTCCCTTTGAGTTTCAAAGAGATATTCACGTCAGTAGGACAGCTGACCTCTATGACTGTACATACACATTCCTGTCTGTCTGTCTATCTGTCTGTCTGTCTATCTGTCTGTCTGGGCCTTTGTATATATTATTAATGCGGGACGTGTGTGCGCGTCTCTGTGTTTGAAGTTGCCTCCCTATTGCTTAACAACTGGTGCTAGTTTGTTTACATTACCATAACGTAACGGTTCGTGGAAAAGATCCCCATATATGCTGGCGTGGATTTAAGGCGCAGGTGTGGCTGTGTACTAAGAAGTTTGTTTCCCAGCCACGTTGTTGCGGGTTCAGATCTACTGCGTGGCACCTTGGGCAACGGCCTTCTACTCTAGTCTCGGGCCGATCAAGGTCTTTCACAGTGAATTTGGTAGACGGTAACAAAAAGAAGCCTGTTGTATATAAGTGTGCACGCACGTGTATCTTTGTATGTGTCTTACTACCGCTTGACAGCCGGTGTTGTGTGTTGACGTCCTCGTAACTTAACGGTTCGGCAAAAGAAACCAATATATATATATATATATATATATATATATATATATATGTATATAGACACAAGCTCACACACATACTCACATCACACGCACATGCACTCACACACACACGCATGCACGCACGCACACACACACATACATATACATATAACTGTATCGGCAGACCATCGGATGTTGATACACACCGCCAATCTGGGAATCAAAACTACGATTTTGAGATTGTAACTGCAGCACCCTAACAATTACTCTATAAAGGGGTTTGAACCCAATGTGTACATACTATCTTTTATAACGTTATCCTCTTCGAGATCCACCGTTCCAGAAAAAAATATTATTTCATGTTTTCCCGATGTTTATAAATACTTACTACGTCAACAATATACAATTCTTGAATATAAGAATAAAGTTTCTACAATGGATAGAGAAATTCGAAAGAATGCTTTCGTTCAATGGTGGAACGCCAGTCATGTTTGCAGGAGACGTGAGTTCGAGTCTCACGGGCAACCTTCCAATATTGTATCCGAGAGTTTTTTAACCAATTATTAACAGGCTAATACTTATAGCTTTATTTTCTTCGAGGATCAACCATTCCCAAAATAAATTATTTCATGTTCTCTCGAAGTTTAAAAATTCTTATCAAAAATATATGTATCTATATGTGTGTATGTGTGTGAATGTATGTACGCATATGTGCACGTGGGCGAGTGTACCATTTAAAACAACACAGTAGTATATTGTGACTGAAAGTGGTAACTTAATATAAAACAGAAGCGTCTTCTTCCGTGTTTCCCATGCAGATATAAGTGAATTATATTCAGAATTGTATTGACATATGAACTCGCAGTTTGGATTGCATAATTCTGCAATTCTTAGATCTTCAAATAGTTTATATAACAATATACATCTGACAAATCCATTTTCCATTTCTTAAAAAAAAATCTAGATACCCATTGCTGCTCCTGAGAGATTTCAAGATTTTCTTTTCAAATGTATCTATGACAGTAACTCACACCGAATGCATCCTTCTTTGCAGTATTGTGAAAGTATCAAAGAGAATTGTAGTAAAAAATGACTGCAGTCATTGATTCAATATAGAGACATGTAGTAAGCATGAGGGTTTGTGACAACAGTAACATGTTGCATTGGTCAGAAAACATTCTACATATACCAATATACAGCATCAGTCATCAAACCGAATCAGCCAGCACATAACGCTGGCCAACATGTTTCACCAGCCAACATGCAGCACCTTCCAGCATATAACAACAGGTGACATGCAGTGAAGTCCAAGCCCCATCGTGTAGCCACAACCAACGTACAATGCTTGTCAACCAGTCAGCATATAGACTCAGTCAACATGTAACACCACTGAACATGTAACACCAGTCAACATGTAACACCAGTTAACATGCAACACCTGTCGATATGTAACTGCTATTTTGCTCCTGAGCAAAAGTTCTATGACTTGTATTGATCTCAAAGAGAAAGCCTGCAATGTGAATGGGGTGTGAATGCAGCGTAAGGGAAGATTTATGAAGATTTTGAAGTTTAAAATGCAATGAATAACATCGATAATGACAGGAATGGGCATAAATTCCTTATCATATGGGAAGTAGATCCTGAAACAGGTATAACAGGTTGTTGTTTTTTTTCATCTAAGAATCCTATAATCTAGGATGGTCACACAAATTCACCTACATTACTGTAGACATGCATATATACATATACGTACTTAAATATATGCACACATATAGCGACACTCATACAAACAGTAAAGAGATTTTATTATTGAGCAAAGGAGCTTAATACATTAGGGATGGAGCAAAAGAGTAATATAAAGGGATGTAACAACAAACAATGGTGACTTGTGAGGTTGAAATCAAAATTAAAAACATAAATAAGAATATAATAAATAAATAGCAATAAAGAACAAAATAAGAACAAGGGTACACAAATTGCGGGTGAGTATCAACCACGTAGGATGACCGCACACTGATTCAGATTACCCGACACAGTAAAAGTAAATACCTTCTCTCAGTTCTTGCCTCTAAGTAAAGCCGATTTGACCAGATCTATTTCGCAGTCTTCTGCACAAATTTTGTTGGACTTCTCTGCGGATATAACTCACGCATCATAAGAGAAGTGTAGTAAATGGCAGAAACATCTGGCCTTGTATGAAGATGTTAAACATTAATGGTATCTAATACTGTCCATTACTTTCTTACGGATTGCTATGAGCATCTAATACTGATATCCCGAGTTTCTTGACCGAAACATTAGCTTGTTTCGCCATTTATGTAGCTGTGAAAAAAGAACAAACAAAAAAACCCAGAAGACAGCTTTAGTAACTGCGTTCGGTGTACTCGATGTTTGAATGAGTACGCACATACACACACACACACACACACACACACACACACACA
>NC_068991.1:29831545-29832714 GCF_001194135.2 Octopus bimaculoides
TTCCGATCTATGGTGGGGCGAAATATGTACACTGATGGGTATGTAATCGTGAATTTTTGTGCATATATATATTCCGCCAATCCTGCTGAAACTGAACAGTTATTTCCTCTGTCCACAATAATAGCGATAACCAATTACGTTCCCTTAGATTAAGCTTTAATTTTTTAACTAAGGTAGGAATATATTTATCTAGAATATTTTCACTAAGTACACCGATGTAAGAGCTAGAAGGACATAAGTCGTAAGGATGAGTTATTAAAACAAACTTTGTTTATGATCTTTTAAAAAAGCATCCCCCTAGAAATATTAATAACAAGGTTATTGTATCTGAAGTCAGTTCCAACAGAATTAAGTTTGCGTCTAGTAATTCTCAGATTAAAAACCCTGTATACTAGTGTAAAGTTACTTCAGTTACCGATGTCTTTTTTTTATATAGGTAGTTCTTCTTCCCAGTTATCTAAAAGAATTTCTAATCATTACTCTACATTTAGGGATAGTAATAAACATAACAGTACAGGGCTTAATAAATTAATTTGGTATCTAAAAGACTATAATAAACAATTTAATTTAGATTAGTTGATACTCTCCATTTCATTCCCATATGATAAAGGCAAAGAATTCTGCCAACTCTGTAATAGTGAACTATTTTCTATCCTATTTTCTAAGAATCCCCTTGTAAACACGGTTATAGAGCGTGCTTATCGATGTAAACTTTGGCAGAAACATACCTTTAGTTCATAAAAGGGATATCTACCATTATATAAAATTTGAACATTGATTTTCTTCTTACATTTCACTTCTACTAGATATATCTTTTTCCAAGCCTTTAAGCTCTTATTTTAATTCACATATCGCTGTATATTTCTCCTTTATTAGTTTTCTGCTTATTTTTTCCTTTACCCTTTCTCTTTCTATAGGCTACCTTTGACGTTATATCTTCGAACGGTTTTTAAAAAAAACTTAATAGCGTTTCGCTCATCATTATACACATCCATCACATTCTGCTAAAATATATTGATGAATTTGGTTTGTTTCTTTCTTTCCCTGATGAGAAGATTACATTGTTTTACACCATTTTATTCCTTTGGAATAATACCAATGTTGTCTTCGAAACATATATCGGAAGTAAAAGAATTTGAATACCACCTGCGTTTAACTCCATTGATATA
>NC_068991.1:29832854-29836263 GCF_001194135.2 Octopus bimaculoides
TATATATATTGATCGAAATGGCAAGACAATAAAAGAATGAAAGAGACCTCGATATTATGTAAATAGAGGAATTTATCTGTAAATATTTTTCTGATATATTTTGGTCGGAGTTCAAAGGAAAGAGCCATCCTCTTTCTAGGGCCGTCCTCGATACTCAGAAGTACTCATCCAGTGGGTCTAATATTTTCAATAACGGGAATTCTGCTATATGCATCCAAGCATCGGGTGACTGTGACAATTATTCGGTTGCCATGATAAAACTCCGAGTTTCGGATGTCGGGGCAGAAACCCACGCCGGAATTTCATGTACGTGCGTGTGCGGCGCGCATGTGCATGTATGGACATGCGCGCTTACGCGATACTATTAACATCTTTACTCCCTTATCTTTACTCTCTCCCTTTATTTAGTGGTCATTCCAATAGCTCTTTTGTATTAATAACGGTCAATCATACAGTAATTTCCCTTTGTTTTAACGGTCATTTTCATAGCATTTTTTTCGATGGCCTGATAACTGATAACAGGCGTGGGTTTCCGCCCCGACATCTGAAACTCGGAGGTTTATCATGGCTACCGAATAATTGTCACATATTATATTTACAGATATATATATATATATATATGTATATATATTAACAGAATGAGATAAAAATCCAAGGCTGTGAAAGATTTCAAAACATTTATAAAGAGAAAGTCTTACAGCTTTTTCCAGGATATTTTATATATCCCTTCATTGGAGACGGTTCGAGAAAATGGTTAAGCAATAGTTATTCTAGAGATGGTATGAAATAGAGAGTGAAGAGCAGGAATGAAAACAGACGTGAAATATGCAGGAATATTGTGTCTGCAGTTCCATTATTTAAGCAAAATGGTATACGTTTCCTGTACCTTGTGTGTAAGTTCCAATAGTATTTACAATTGGTCATTGCAAGCATAGAAGTTAATAACACGGTTTACCATTTTTTCGAACCGTCTCCGATGAAGTGATATATAACACTTCCCGGAAACAGCTGTAAGACCTCTTTATAAATGTTCTGAAATCTTTCACAGCCTTGGATTTTTATCTCATTCTGTTAATTTTATATATATATATGCATGCTAATATATGACCAACGTTGCACTCCTCATTCGCATAATCACCGAACCTGGAGCTTAACTAAGTCCATAGCACTTAGTCAGCATTACCTGACACCTTTGGGTCTTCTTGACACCATTACCTCTCATAACCTATATATATATATATATATATATGTGTGTGTGTGTGTGTGTATGTATGTATGTATGTATGTATGTATAGGCGTGTGTGTATGTGTATGTATATATACATGGATGCATATGTATGTATGTGTGTACACAAACACACACACACACACACACACACACACACACACACATATATATATATATATATATATAATATATATATATATATATATATATATGTGTGTGTGTGTGTGTGTGTGTGAGTGTGTGCGTACATATATCAGTGTGTGTATGGATGTATGTAAGTAACAGATACGTTGCTTGCTAGTGTGTTTGATTGTAAATGTGTTTTAACGATAAGTAGAAAGAGATGTAATTTAAATTTAATGAACATCCGTTAATTTGACAGCATAACTGGACATTTGCCAGAATATCTGAGATCGATTCACACCATGGTTTCATTAATTTCCTGTTTGTATATTTTCCTTTCACATGTCCCATTTCGAAGTGAAATTATATTAGTGTTAATAGTTGTATACATACAGTTTTATACATCATCATATAGTGTGTGTTTAGTATTTTAGTATTTTACTATCAAATTATTAAAATTAATGGATTTAGCGGTTGACCTTCTTAATCTATCATCATATCAAATATATCTGCAATAAGTGATAGACAACAGCTCATTTCATTTGGCAACTCTGTAATTTGCGAGCTGAAAAGATAACCTCTAAGTGTCTTTCTGTCTGCTAGAAATAGCAATCAAATTCCTCTCAAATTACATCCAACAATATTTTTCTGATATATTTTGGTCGGAGTTCAAAGGAAAGAGCCATCCTCTTTCTAGGGCCGTCCTCGACACTCGGAAGTACTCATCCACTGGGTCTAATATTTTCAATAACGGGAATTCTGCTATATGCATCTAAGCATCGGGTGACTGTGTTAACCTGAGTAAAGGATTAAGTAACCCAAAACAAAACAAAGAAACAAGAACGCCCCTCGTGCGAATTTCTACACAGAATGTAGAATTATGTATGCAATATCCTCGAACAAGATGTAATTACCTTGATTTGGTTTGCTTGGCCAAAGAGGCCATCTATTGTGATACCAACTGCTGGCCTGTATAAGGTTCTAATGAAGTACCTTGCATTCTATTGAAACTAGGCTGCCATCAGGAAAATATGTATTGCGAGCATCAAACGTGACAATATCCTCTATAATTTCCTTGAACTGATATTATGTGTGGTCAGAGGGTAAAAATTCCATAGGTTTCAGTGTTGGATCAATATTAGATAATATAAAGTCTTAGAAAGACGGTGAGCTAGCAGAAACGTTAGCACGCCGGGCGAAATACTTAGCGGTATTCCGTCTGTCTTTATGTTTTGAATTCAAATTCCGACGAGGTCGACTTTGCCTTTCATCCTTTCGGGGTCGATAAATTAAGTACCAGTCACATACTGGGGTCGGTCTAATCGACTGGCCCTTCCCCCAACATTTCGGACCTTGTGCCTAGATTAGAAAAGAATATAAATTTCTAGATCTGTGACAAATACCCCGGTGTGGTCTACGCTACTAGTTTGTTTATAGTCTGGGTTCATCTTCTTTAGCTCATTGGCAGAAAATTGTCTTGATCCACCACTCCACCCCAAAACAGAACAAATAATAAAAAATTAATGACGTTTCAAATAACCAAAATATTTCTTAAATTGCTTCTTAGATTGGATTGGTGAACGCCAATCCAACTAAGACCACCAACCCTCGTCTCTTACCAACATAGAAACCACTCGTTAGTTCCTCTCCAGCGTAATTCTCTTTACATCTCTGTTTCACATTCTATATTCTTTACACAAGCTTCACTCAGACAAATGTGTCTGCAGTTAACTAAATCCCACAGCTGACGATGCGCATTGACATTGAAATGCATGTTTCTATGATCCGATGACGTCATTCATAGTCCAATGAATCTTAACGCATTTTTTCTATTAGGAGAATTTTCTCCAAGATCTATTTCTGCAGAGAAATAACTTCCCACATAGATGTGTACAAGAATGTGTTGACTATGGCTGTACAATATTATATTTCATTAAACGCTGGTGCGAGCGGCTGTACCTTGGTATGCATATTTATACATAAAGATGTAGGTATATATTTCTATGCACACGTATACACACACGTATACACACATACACATATATGAATATATATATA
>NC_068991.1:29838665-29840178 GCF_001194135.2 Octopus bimaculoides
CTTATAGCATTTAGTTGGGGAGAAACTAACACTTTTAGGTGTTTAAATCACAAAAATTCGATTCAAGAATGTTCATAATGGCTGTGACATATGCTTGTATAATCCTGGAAAGGGATATATACGAAATTTGACATCACGTAGTGGGTGAAGGCAGGTCACCATATGTAAGACCCAGAATTGAAAGAGAAGAACGATGAAGTTGCGCATATTTTCCTACTGCTCTTTCAAGAATAGATACGTAGTTGGCGCAGGTATCTGGAAGCAGCATTTACCATTAAGTATGGTAAATCTTCTAGAGGTGCAGATAATTTTAGGAAATCTAGCATCTGTGTTCCATGGCATTTGATATATCTATATGTGTCTCTCACTTTATATTCATATATGCGTGTGTGTGCGGGGGTGAGTATGGATGTATGAGTGTATGTATATTATTTGGTGCTCATATGTGAGAGTATATGATTGTGCGTGTTTGCATGCATCAAATTTCAGAGATAATGTTGTTCTTTTCATGCTAATTTAAAATTTTGCAAACGTATTCTCAGGAACCTGTCAATGTATTTATACAAATATTTGTGTTTGTGTGTACATTATACCTGTTACTTCATTTGTCATTTTATATTCATGACATCCCCTGACTTCCATAAAAATTATTAGTCTTATATCACTGTGAATTTTACTAAGATGCGGTGTGAGAATTTAAGTTTATCTATTTCTACGCTGCTGATGTTGCATATAGTTGTAAGGTCAATGACTATACCTTCATTGCGGTACTAAACTTTACGATTAAATTTGAAGTTTCTGCCGAGTCTTTTGTCTTCACAAAACCAAATAATTCTTTAAAATATGCTCCAAGCTATTTAAGTAAAATTACCACTGCCATCTCATACAAGATGTCAAGTATATATAACTATGTCTTTATAGACAGTGATTTTGAATAAATAGTATATTAAAGTCACGGTGATGACATCAAGAAAATGCAAAGGGAGCATAATCTTGGTTCATTCTCCACATTTGTAACACCAAATATGAAAATATTTCTGCAAATTTGTGCAGTTCTCTCACTCTATGAAAACACAAAAAAATTTTAACTACCACGCTTTTAAATCTATTTTCTGAACAATAACAGACATCACTATATATTATACATCAATAAATAATAAACTAAGTAATTTATTATGCTATCTCTAACAATATTAAAACCTATACATGTAATAGCCAATCTGA
Organism: Octopus bimaculoides; assembly: GCF_001194135.2. Classification (NCBI taxonomy): domain Eukaryota; kingdom Metazoa; phylum Mollusca; class Cephalopoda; order Octopoda; family Octopodidae; genus Octopus; species Octopus bimaculoides. The sequence goes on from NC_068991.1 coordinate 29,839,890, forward strand.
GAAATATAACCTTAATCCAAGTGGCACTGACTACATCGTTTTAACTGCCAACCCATTCAAAGTTAGAGATCATAAGGAAACTTATACCTTCAGAAATAACCAGAATAAAGAAATAATTCTGTGTTAGGAGATTTTGTAATGAACTCTGAATGATAAAATTCAGAAAAGGGATATACATATAGATACATATACATGCATACATACATACGTACATACATACATACATACATACATACATACATACATAAATACATACATACACACACACACACACAGACATATATGTATA
>NC_068991.1:29840941-29843018 GCF_001194135.2 Octopus bimaculoides
ATTACTGGAAAGCTATAGAAATATAAAATTATATTCTGAATATATGATTCAATTATCAAAATAAAGAGTGGTAATTTCATTAATTAATAATAATATTCTGCAATAACACATTCAGGAATAACTGAAAAAAATTACTTGACTCTGAAAAATTACCAGTTGAAATACATAGATTAGGAGCTTCAATTGTTTTCTGTTTGAATAAACACACACAGACAAACGCGCACGCACACACACACACACACACACACACACACTCAACCTCCCCCCCCACACACACACACGGCAGGAATTTCGGAAAGGTGAAAATTTGCAGCAGTGCTAAGTTTCCGAGGATTTATGCTCATAAGTTAAGATCGTTTCATCATATTTACTTAAGATAGTGTATTTAGCGAATAAGCTAGCTAAACTTCCCATCGTTCACAGTAGGTTCGGGGGTCTCTTGTTACCCTCCTAATTTTTTTAACAGCTAAACTTATTTGAATTTTAGAAACTTCCTCCATTTTTCTAGCGCCATATATAATTATAAAACTTGGATATATTCTCATATTTATTTTTATCTTTAATAGTTCTTTTAACATTATTTTGATGTTTCTGAAGATTCCTTTCAAAACTAATTAAATTGTATCAACTTTCTGCTAATATTCATCTCCAGAGTATTCTAGAGGTCAACGTTGCCTTTCGTACTCTCGGAATCGATAAAATGAAGTACCAATGAAGCACGAGCCGATGTAATCAGTTCGCCCCTACCCCACTTCAAAATTGCTGGCATAGTAAAAAAAATTATAAGAACATTCTTCTTATTGTTATTAAGGTGGTGAACTGGCAGAATCGTTAGCACGCTGAGCAAAAATTCTTGGGGGCTTTCGTCCGTCTTTAAGTTTTTGACTTTGACTTTCATCCTTTTAGGGTCAATAAAATAAATACCTGTTGAGCATTGAGTTCGATGTAATCGACTTACACTCTCCAAAATATGAAACCATTATTACTAAGGCAGTGAGTTGGCAGGATCGTTAGCACCTCCGAGAAAAGGTTTGGCGGGTTTACTTCTGGCTGTTTACGTATTCAGTTCAAATCACGCCAAGATCAACCTTACCTATCGTTCTTTTGAAGTTGGGCTTCGACAAACTAAAGTGCCAGTCAAGTACTCGCTTGATGTGATCGACTAAACTCACACCCTTAAAAGTTGTTGACCTTGTACAAAAATTAGACGGAATTATTGCTCTTATAATCATTAGTCAATATTCTAAGAACACAAACTGGTATCCCAATATCTTCATGGAAGTTCTTTCGTGTATTTCGTATCTATTTTGTTTTTCGTAATTGATATTGCACGTAAAATATAGGTTATATGAAGCTGACGATTTCTTTAAAAAAATTAAAATGCGCTCTTACAGGATTACCTAAGATTAAACATTTTAAGATCCTTGTAATGTGTACGCTAAAAAGGAAGTAAATATGTATATTCAATGTATTTTCTTCGATTTAAAATTCAAACATCTTATGCCATCAATTATCTAGAAATGATAGTCTCCCCTAGATAACCTGGCTATCAGGGGACCCAATATATTTGAAATATTGGTTTCAAATTTTGGCACAAAACCAGCAAGTTCGAGGGAGAAGCTAAACCGTTTAAATCGACACCATTGCTCAAAGGGTACTTCATTTTATCAACCTCAAAAGGATGAGACGCAAAGGCGACGTCGGCGGAATTTGCACGAAGAACCTAAAGACGTACAAAATTCCGGGATGCTAACGATTTTGCAAGTTCACGACCTTCGATATTTGAAATGGAAATCTTCTTAGTCTCTTGTGGAGCATAGGGCTGGTTTCCCGGTTTCCATGGCGTATGTGTTCCTCCCTAGCTGGACAGGACGCCAGTCCATCGCAGCTTTTTACTCAAGAAACAGGAAGAAAGAGTGAGAGAAAGTTGGGGCAAAAGAGTACAACAGGGCCCGCCACCACCCCTTGCCGGAGCCTCGTGGAGCTTTAGGTGTTTTCGCTCAATAAACACACACAACGCCCGGTCTGGGAATCGAAACTGCGATCCTCCAAACAAGCACACTAGCAGCGTTATATT
>NC_068991.1:29843822-29845865 GCF_001194135.2 Octopus bimaculoides
TATATATATATATATATATATATGTATATATATACTCTATGTATATATGTGTATATATAAATGTGTGTGTGTATATGTATGTGTGTGTATGGGTGTGCGTTTACGTGTGTATGTGTGTGTGTGTATTTGCACCTATGTGTGTGTATTTGCACCTATGTGTGTGGGTAGAACGGTATATAATAACTGTCGTTCCCTGATCGATGAAGACCTTCACTGACCATTAACAAAATTGTGCACTTTACATATGTTCATACATACTTATACACTTATAAAGGGAGATAACGATATGAAGACAGACAGACAGACAGACAGGCAGACAGACAGACAGACAGACAGACAGACAGACAGATAGATAGATAGATAGATAGATAGATAGATAGATAGATAGATATGTAGGTAGTAGATTTGGATCCAGGTATGCATTTCTACACGGATGCACACAAATATGTTGAATTTTATGCGAAAAGATAGCCACATAAATATGTTAGTGAAAATTAATATCTCTTCTGATAACATGTGATATTTGTATGTATGTATGTATGAATGTATATATGTATGTATGCAGGTACGTATGTATGTATGTATGTATGTATGTATGTATGTATGTATGCATGTATATATGTATATATGCATGTATGTATGTATGTGTTATGTATGCATGTGTGTGTGTATGTATGTATGTATGTATGTATGTATGAATGTATGTATGCATGTATGTACGTATGTATGTGGTTTTGGATTCTGTAAATATTCATCTCGTCATCTATCAAGGATTCAACAAAGCTACTCCAAATATTGCCTCTTTTATTTAACTGAAACACAATTCAACAATCTGAGTTATCCAAGGCTTGTATTTTATCTGCGGTTCTAAAGTGTCTCATTTATAGACCCAGTTTCTTGCAATAATGTCGGTGTTCCGGAAGACGAGGCAGTGGTGCTATATATAGTCTTTAATATACTTTGATTTGAATGCACACTGATGGGATTATTTCGCTTTCCATTTCGTGATTCGAAATAGAACTACATTAGAGTGTAAAGTTCTATTATTTATTTATTTTCACAGAAACTGTTAAACTTAGCAATTTTAAAAACCTGTGGGACAGTGATTGGCAAACATGTCAGAAAGGCGGACAAAATGCTTTGTGGTATTTAGTTACATCCCTTGTGTCATAAGTGTAAATCCCTACTAGGTTGTGCCTGTATATCATTATTACAGTATTGATGCAATGAAGTACTAATTAAATACAGGATTTATATTACTGATTATATCCATCAAAGTTTAAGTCTATTGTAGCAGTGAATAGTTCTTATCCAGATTGTAATAATAGCTTGTGTTTATTATTCTTTACTTAACATTTTGCCGTTCATGTTTTTTTTTTTACTTCTGATTTATCAAAGTCTGCAAAGAGTCATTGGTTAGGGGTATATCCGATCATATTCACTGCTAACACCATTGTGGGTAGAACTTCTTCCCGCTACAATTGAGTTGGCCGTATTGAAGTTCAAACCATAAAGAAATCAAAATAGATATTTGGTTAATATATATAAACAATAGAATGTCTAATGAAGCATTATTTTCATCTAAGGTAGCATTCATATAATACTGTTAAATGCAATGCTTATTTATTTCCCATGATTTTTATAAACCATTTATCATCTCGTATCTTCAATATTTCCTTGGTAGGATTGCTTACGTTTAGAATGACAGTATGGTGTAAGTGTGGGATGCTTGATCTGGCCTATTTGAACACAAAAAAATATGGCCGTTTTGAATGCTGCACTCTTCTGTGGTTAATGATAAGAAATCGCCTGACATCAAAACGTTTCCGAATAATAGTAAAATGTTATCAAATGAAGCAATTTCTACTAAATACTGGGCGGTAAAAGTTTATGATGATGAGAATACTAAATATCAAGCCTTGTGCTTGTAAAGAATAAGCTGCAGCAAGTATAAATAAATAAAATGTGCACAGCAGCACACAGGAATGTGTATATATATGTATATATATACATATATATCTATGTATATATATATATATATAT
>NC_068991.1:29846065-29846800 GCF_001194135.2 Octopus bimaculoides
ATATATGGGCACAGGACTTCACGAACGTGTACAACAAAAAAAAAATGAAGTACGATTACATGAAATATGAACTATTTTCTCGAACAACGAAATACACTAATAGAAAACAAGACGAACAACACAAAAGAACGACCCTTCAGCAATTGTTGGCTGTTTTTCTATTCTCGTATTTCAAGCATTTAACAAGAATATACGCTTTCGATAAAACAGTTGCTCCCGCAAAGCAAATTTAATAAAATTTTGGATTTTTCGAAGCTTTAAAAGTGGTAAAACAAAATGTGAAAAGAAACAGGAAGGGCTGCTAAGCCTAAACGGGGTTGTGTTGGCGAACGCGTAAATCAAGTTTGGACAGGAGACAGACAAGAACTCGTTTTCTTTGATCCAGCTACAACGAAGAGAAAGAAACACAAATTCGGAGAAGAAAAATGACCGATGGTCACGTGGGAGTCACGTGAGCAAGGTTGGAAGAGAGGGGGGAGAAAGAGTGACAGACAGAGAACTGTGAAGGGGAGAGAAAAATTGGAGATAGGATAAGTGAGAAAAAACAGGAGGTGGAGAAGAGGAGGTATTAGAATAAGAGAGAAAAAACGAAAGAGTAATCGGATAGAATAATAGAAAAAGAGGAGGTAAAAGAGAGAGAAAGAGGGAAAAACGAAGTAAAATGATAGTAGAGTGGGCATCAGGATTATTAAGATAAAACTTACTTGGAAGAGGATGCATATATATATATATATA
>NC_068991.1:29847085-29852527 GCF_001194135.2 Octopus bimaculoides
GAGAGAGAGAGAGAGAGAGAGAGAGAGAGAGAGAGAGAGAGAGAGAGAGAGAGAGAGAGAGCGGGAGACAGGAACAGAATGGGAGAGAGAGAATGTGTTTACTGAGGGGAACAGCGATTTTTAATACTTTGTTCTTTAATTTTTACCTATCAGTTAACGTATACGCTTTAGTGAATTAGCTATCGTATGCTCAGTGAACACTTTTCAATATGTCCAGCAACAGATGTTAAACTAACAAGTGAAAGGTAAAATGCTTTTATGATTGTTTTCAAATCACCGTATTAAGATTTATTAAAACTTTACCAACAGACTGAAACAGTAACACTTTAGATAATGTCTTATGAATAGCCCGTCGTTGTCGGGAAATTTTTAGAATAGAATGTCTAATTTACATTTTTGTTTATTCCATGTCAGACCATGCCTTCTCCAAAAGATAGGCCTCTTAATCTGGAAAATTTGTGCAGCTTTATGATAATATTCAACCATAAGTTTCATAGTCGCACATCGTCAATCTTCAAATCCTTCCAGCCATCCGCCAATTCAACATTGATATTACCTTACCATTAGAATAAATCAATTTTATGATTCAACTGTATTACTTGCTAGTATTTGTAAATCTATCCCACGTCACGGTCTACTTGTAAATTTATTTGTAATTTAAACGAGAACTGAACAACAGGGAACGGGATAGGACATGAAATAGTATATTGGGAACGGGAACTGGAAATAACCCCCGCTTTTCCAGGTATTACCGGGTAATTCAGCTAGTATATATATATATATATAACATATATATGACATGGTATGTCATAAGTGTCTGTATATTGTGCTTTTTGTCAATTTAGTTATAAAATAAACAGATTAATCAACGGAATACAGTGTCTGCAAGTCGATGGGTACCGCATATTCTCCTCCATTTTCTTATTGCTATATATATATATATATATATATATATATATATATATATGGAGAGAGAGGAGATAGAGTGAGAGAGGGAGACAGATTTAATCTGTTATATACATTTATTTATTTATTATAAGCTTACAGCTGTTTCAGATATGCATTTAGTTGCGTTCATGGTTCGATTGAAAAATTGAATTATTATTTCTAAGCACAAGCACTCATACATTGTCGGTAGAGCTTGGTCCTTCACAAAGCCCCATCTATTGATACCATCAGAAGCCCGGCCTTGTGGATAGACGCTGCCGAGAATTTCCTCATGAACTGACCAATGACTTGTCTTAACGAAGTGTTAACATTTACAAACCACTAGATGAAAAACAGATCTATTTTCGTAACCCTAATAAGAGAAATCAGTGACTTCTTTCCGGTTAGGCTCCACAACCTATTGTCAAACAAAGGCATTTTTAACAGAAGGTGATATTGTGTGGCTGGTGGAATTACGACAGGGTGCTGTTCTTTGAGTTTCTCCCAGATGGTCATGATATAAATACTACCTTTTATACTCAACAAATGCAGCGAGTACATGATGCTTCGAAATCCCACTGCGTGGTATTGGTCAATAATAGACATGCACTCCTACTATGTGCTCCAACAGGAAGAGCTGCCTCATCCTACTTCATCCTGCCCACACTTCAGACCTTGCACCATCAAATTACCACCTTTTCCGAGCTATGGCTCATTTCCTGAACGGATGGAGGTTCAACAATGTGAATCAGGTTGAAAACGGCTGCAGGCATTTTTTTGTTTGTAAACTAGCAAAATAGAAAAAGTACGGAATTGAACTTTTGATACAATGATGGTAACAGACAAGAAAATATGATGGGATATTTTTTATGGATAAACAGTTTTTAAATGTATTTGTTTGAACTATAAATTAAAGCTTGAAATACGAAAAATCTTTTGGGTCAAGCTGGTATATAATGTGGGTGGTGTTAAACCTGTGGTGAAACCTATATGTCACGAAATAGTTGTCGGCAAGAAATTCTTCGTATGCATTGAAAAATAGTAAAAACGTATTAGAAATCTGTTGAACCAAACTAGGAAAGAAGAAATTCCTGGTAGGAAAAATGGTAGATATTGTAATTTATTAATTAGCATCTTGTTATATTGTTTTAGTGGTTTCAGCCATTGGACTGAGGATATGCTTGAGCTCCATCTCCAGAAGTCTATCTATATCGACCATCCACTAAAGATTACACTCTAATAGTTATTTTATTGCTCTTTATTTGTCTAACTGCTAATTGTCGGGATATACAGAACACAGTACAAGAAATACGGACTGCACACTGGTGCAAAGACAAGAAGAGCCTCCTACACACACACACACACACACACACACACACACACACACACACACACACACACACACACACACACACACACACACACACACACACACACACACACACACACACACACACACACAATCTGATCTATGATCAAAGGTGTTTCAGCATTGAAAAAGTCTTTTGTGTATTTGGGACTACATTGTCCATTGTGTCCGTCATTAATTTACGTCTATGTCAGAAGGGGAAAGGCAGCTCTATGACTCATTTTTAAAGGGAATCTAGCACAAGTGAGAAGAATGGATGTAGTTATCAGCAGTCCAAGAAGCAATCTCAAATGCTTGCTACAGTGTAGACTCGGGCTAAGGGCTCAAGGGTTAGATGATTGCACTGAAACGGGTGACAGACTGTTTATCACGAAGAACAATAGTTTCAATCACCAAGTTTTTCTCACAAAGTTTTGGTGAACCTGAGATTAAGTCACCCTACAGTTCGATCACACTCGTAGCTATGTAAAAGCGAAGCGATCTTTTTCACTGCACAGTAATGGCTGCGATAATTCGTAAGATGGTTAGGATAAGTTGAAGGAAATTTGGTTGATATTCGTAGCACTCGTTTTTGATGTTTAATCCAAGCTGAACCCTAAAACACTAGATTCATGATGAAAGTTAATCCCGAGATTTTGAGTAGTTGACTCATAAACTGTATGATGTAATCACTTGCAATTTATACTTTTATTGTCCAAAACTAGAAATGTGAATTTCATCAACACCGCCACTTAACGTTCGACTACATCAGTTCCAATTAAATCATTTTTTCAATGACATCAAACTGATATCTTTTTTAGATTTCATCACCTGGCCTGCCGCTAATGCTTTCACAGTTCGCACCTAACTACAGATACCTTACCATTCATGATTATTCCTTCAAAATTGTCAGTAAAACAAATTCCTGTAATATACTAGTTTTCATTCAATTCACAATTTCTATGTTTTTGTAAAAGTTCACCTCATCTTCATTTACCGAGCCAAGTGACATCGATAGATTTGTTTCATGTTATTGATCAATGCATTCGAACAGTAGTAGTAGTAGTAGTAGTAGTAGTAGTAGTAGTAGTAGTAGTAGCAGCAGCAGTAGCAGCAGCAGCAGCAGCAGCAGCGACGGCCACGGCGGCGGCGGTAGTGGTCAGACTCACCTGCAGTTGTTGCCGTAGATTCTGACTTGCTCAATCAGTTTTCACTACTTTAGATTACAGGCGAATAAAACAAAATCACATATAAAAATGGAAAAACAATAATACCCATACATACACACACGCACTCACATACATACATGCACACATACACACGCACACATACACACACACACACACACACACACGCACACACAAACAAACAAACAAACACTGAGAAGTGTCAGATAACGAATCTTACGATAAAGTGATAAATATTATTTCAACCACGCTTGTCCCTTGCTGTAGTTGCTATTGTTGTCAATGTTACTGTCGTAGTTGTTGCTGTTGCCGTTGCTGTTGTGGTTTCCATTTGTTGTTTTTTTGTTGTTGCTGTCGTTTTGTTGTAGTTGCTGATGTTACTTTTTTCTTGTTGTAGTTGCTGTTGCTGTCGTCGTCGTCGTCGTCGTGGTGTTTCTATTTGCTTTGCCTTTGTTTATTTGTTTGTTTATCTCTCCTACAAATTCAATTAATGGCCGGTGGCCACAAACACTGCCACTAGTCCGTGCTGCGGAATAATTTAATATTGCCAACGTCACATGATCAGGAAAACCAACACCAAATCAAACTCAAACATTTTAAAGTCTTCAGTGGAACGTCTTCAAACTTAATGAATGCGCCATGTTTACGATGAGGCCATCTGTTTTGTTTCACTTCTCCCTCTCTCACTTTCACTATCTCTCATTGTCTTTACTACATTGCCTCTATCTTTTGCTCTGTATTCTCTTGAAAGAGAACAAAAGAGACACAGAAAAAGATTGGGATAAAGGGAGAGAGGGGAGAAAGAGAAGGAGAGAGAGTAAAAAGGGAGAGAGAGACAGAAATGCTAAGCTCGCCTATGTACACGGATTGTATTTTATTCGTTTATTTGTCTATTTTCTGCTTGTTTATTATTATTATTATTATTACTATTTGTTTCCGGATTCTTCTGACGTTGAATCGTATTGTCTTCGGAAAGATTAATAAAACAGAACAATTTTCTGACTTTATGTTTTTCCTTTGTTCCATTATATTTTGGTCACTTCCTGTTCCTGTGTCTTGAAATATGTTGACTGTGATGTTATGTAGCTAATCTGTACATGATTATCAGTAGAGCAATACATATATTGTGCGTGTGTGTGTGTAAACACGCACACACACACGCACACACAAATACACACAAACACATACACACACACATATATATATACATATATATACATAGGGTACATATATACGTGCATTCATACATACATACATACACACACACGTATGAATGTAAGTATGCATGTGTGGCATAAATTAATCGTGTACTATTTTTTTTAGGATAATCTGTGTTATTTGTAACAGTTGTTCAAACTCATGAATACTGCCGGACAACGAAAGCGTCAGGAAATTTCACTGGTGTTTTGAAACGTGTAGTAGATGTACAGATAAGATACATTATTGTAGTCTTACCGATAGTAATACATACATATACTCTACAAATCTTCTACCTACCTACCTACCTACCTACCTACCTACCTACCTACCTACCTACCTACCTACCTATCTACCTACTTACCTACCTGCCTCATACATACATACGTACATACATACATACATACATATATATATGTGTGTGTGTGTGAATGTATATATATATAAATGTATGTATAATGTATTTAGATATAAATCAGAAACAACGCCAATGTTGTAAACATTATCGACCGCACATAGTGCAAGGATCTGGTTTGTTCATCGATGGGCTGGAGTGGGGATGACTCTCTCGAAGTGAAGGGGACGAGTTGTCTCGCCTGTCTATGACTATCAGGCATTTTAACACCAGACGCTTTCAAGGAGTCATCTCCATCGCTCTAAACCGTAGCCTACAGACGGGCAGGAGAGGTACATGCATTAAGTATGCGCGAGCTATAATATATATACATACATATGTATGTGTGCATATATATATATATATATATATATATATATATATATATA
>NC_068991.1:29852993-29855766 GCF_001194135.2 Octopus bimaculoides
ATATATATACATGTACATATATTCACATACACACACACATATCATATGTATATTTCTTAACCGAAATCATGTTTTGAGGCAAACACTAATGCATTCCATTAGAAGCAATCTCTTGCAGGAGATGTTTTTCGTTGTATGACGTGTAGCTGCCAAGTTGGTATACATTTCTTCGCCAAGCAGCAGAATACCGTTTCGTTTGTCCTCCCTTTTAAACTTCCTGCTAGGTTTATTTAAAGTCTTAAAAATTCTGTGAATGAAATTGAAATTCAGTGATCGTTTCGAACTATCGTGCACCGGTGCCTCTCTGGTTAGATACTCTACAAATAGTTGTGGTACATCGTAGGTGTAGATGTATCTCATCAGGTGACTTGTCAAAAGGTACCTTGTTTTTTTAATCTCCGTTACGCTTATTTCTATAAGAATACATTTTGGTAGTTGTAGTGTGCGACTCGTCAACGCGAGGAATTCGGCATCCTGGGAAAGTTTTAACAAGTAGAATAAAGCTTGATGAGTAAAACTGGGAAGGGGAAAATGTGTAGAAAGTTTTCGGCTGGATTGTATCTCTAGTTCATGTGTCCAGAATTATGTTCAGAATATGCCTGTCTGTGGAATTCTTAGCCATCTACATTGCAATTTAACGAGTAAATAGTTGAAATTGATCGAACAAGAGGATGCTCGTCGTAGAAACCGGCGAAGAGTCGACCGCCACCACCACAACCACCACCACCTCCACCACCACCGCCAACATCATGATCCTCATCATGATCGTTAACGTGAGAATTTACGTGGCTATTCTGAGTTGAGAGGCAAAGGATATGTGTGACTGGTTGGTGTGGGTGTGAGAGAAGTGTGCTAGTGTGGTTTTAGTCATTACTATTATTAATCTATGAAGATTAATAACTAACATATGTTCCAATAGGTGAGCGTCACTTAAACATATCAAATTCTATGATCAACATATGTGTGGCGCGTGTTCAACAGTCTCTCTCCTCCTTTCACTCTCTACCTCCTCTCTCTCACACACACAACATACACAGACACACACACACAACATATTCACACATACATACACAACATTCACAGACATACACAGACAACTTCGCAAAATATTCAACGTATTTTTGTTTATTTTAATTTTTGTTTTTGGTTCTTTTATTTATTTATTTGAAAACGTCAAGAAAATTATGGTCTAATATATTTCTTATCTTAAACATGACTCTTATAAAAGACCCTGATTCTGTTCCCATCGGAATACGATTGGCTAAATCGATTATGGAACAGAAAGCCAGCAACTGAGGGGGTGAGGTTTCGAACGCTCTCATCTGCATTGCATTCTTGGCACTGGTTTTCAGTAGTTTTATATTCTAGGGTTTTGTACAAGACAGTACTTATTTTTATTGAATTAATAAGTTGTGCTATTTTAGACAATACTGGTTTTACACTGTTGGAAATCGATGCATACAGGAATACATATACACAGACAAACACACACACGCGCACACATGCGCACGCACGCGCACACACACATACGGACGCGGGGCACGCATACGCACACGCACAGATATTTTCAGATTTCATTGATCATATTTTAAAACCCACCGATATTCAAGCTTATCCGTTGAAAAGAACACCTTCTCAAGACCGAGTTTCCAGATTCTTAATGACTAAAGGTAAATTCCGGATTAGTCGTAGATGGTGGACCTTATCAACTCCTATCTTATTGTAGCTTTCAAAGGTCCCTTAATACACAGAATTGATGAGTTGTTAAGGGGCTGGGCTTCATTTATTGTAATATTTACTTTAGGGTCTTTTTACAGAATTCAAACCCTATTTAGGTTAACTTTGCCTTTTGTCCCTACGGTGTGGATAAAATAACTTCCAGCTTACGAGTACTGTTGCTAAACAAAATTTATGAAGTTCATGATAGCGGTGCTCTGGTAGAGCTACTCTCATTTTGATGTAACTAAGTGCTATTTCCTAGAATTTTACATGTTCTAGCATTTCAGTAATGAAAGCGCGGCCTCTATACCTTGTATAATTTACTGCTTTTTAACAAAGTAAGACCTTATAGGTCATGTAAAGTTAAATACGTGGGTCCTTTTCTTTCTTTGTTGTTGCTGTTTTTGTCCTTTGACCAAACCTAGCCAAAGTGTGCAATAGTATCCCAGCGGCGAACATCCCGGCTGTTTTCAGAGATAATGTAACTAGACTAGAACTACATTATCTAGTATGTTCTACCTTCCTCAAATCCCCAGCTGGTGAATGGCAATAGAATTCGTTGATATTTGAAAAGGACGAATAACAACGTCCAAGGTTCCATATTGGGTGACACTGGTTCACTCCGTCATATATGGTTTGTAATGGAGGTGAAATGTATTGATGAATTACTTTGCTTGTAACGGCCCATCAAAGGCGATTAGAATGTTGATTCAGGAAGTTAATCATTCTATGCCCACCAGCACAGTGTTTCTCATGGGACCGGACGTGGCTGACAAGACCGATACGAGATAGACAGATCCTGATGCACCAAGTGCACTGAAAATGATCTCAAACAACAGCCACAAGGGGTTGATGATGACGTCTCCTTCACACTTCATACAGTCTCCTGCGTTCGGTTTCAAAGAGCTCTACTTCACATCACGCACGGAATTGCATGCTTTCCGACTTACTACTAGGGCGACCAATCGTTTGGGAGGGACAAAGCATAAAATGAATGACTGCTTGAGATGATCATCAAAACGAAGTTTTTGGACGTATATATATATATATATAT
>NC_068991.1:29857111-29857492 GCF_001194135.2 Octopus bimaculoides
ATATATATATATATATGTATGTATGTATGTATGTATGTATGTATGTATGTATAGTGGATGTATTCCACTGAATTTAAGTAAATAATCCTTCGTACAGACGGTCAGTTCCGGGTTCGGCTGCTCTACATTGATAAGAGGCAATACCTCGAAACTAGTCTGTAGATGCCAGACCAGCAAGTGGGAGCGGTTGATTTCCCCTGTTCGAAGGTTATAATGGACACAGATTCGTGTCACATAGCTAGCTAGAGGCTATGGCCTCTTGGAGCTAATCAACGGCACCATTCGTCCTATTTGGGGGGGGGGGACTGCCATGTTGACTTGGCGATAACTATTAATTTCCAGTACCGCTGCCGTATTCTCCTTTAGAGAGACTTAGAAATA
>NC_068991.1:29859687-29867628 GCF_001194135.2 Octopus bimaculoides
TATACATATATTTATATATATATAATACTGACATCTCATTTTAACAGATATATTAATATTTAGCAAAATTACATAGAAATATCTTGAAATACTAAAGAGTAAATTTATTCAATAAAATCAAAATTGGCTTCAACCACGGCCTCCAGGCGACTTCGGAATCTCCTGCAACTTTTCTAAGTTGGTGAATGCTGCCATAATCCTTGCCTTCAGTTCATCTTTGGTGTTACAAGAAGTTTTGTTGGTCTCCCGCTCAACTGCACCCAACACATGATAATCAAAGGGGTTGCTGTGGGGAGTTAGGTGGCTACATGTTAGGAGTGATGTGGTCGCAGAAATTTTCTGACAGTCATAACTGGGTTTTACCTGCTTGTGTGGCATGGTACATAATCCAGACATAGGGTCTTCCAGCAGCCATCCTCTTGACCCAGGGCAGCACTATTGAGTCTGAGGCCGTGTGAGAAGATGAATAGAAGCATAACATCGCCATCACCAGTGATCACTCCAAACACCATGATGTTGACTGAATGTTCGATTTTTATCACTCTCGTTACATGTTTTGGAGAGACAGCAAGCTAACGGTTCTGTGGGTTCATTATCTGTTCGTATTGGAGCTTCCGGCTGGGTGAGTGCGTTCGTGCGTGTGTGATGTTTCTTTGCGTGTGCAATATCTTTGTATAGAGTGTGTATGATCTAGCGCGAAAGAGAGAGAGATATATATAGAGAAGGACAATAAAAAACAGAGCGCGCGCGCATGTGTGCTAGATAGCCTTAAAATATAATTTGCGTCGACTGTATTCATCGCACTGAAAAGATGGGGTAAACGCCCTACTGTTTGTAAGAATCTTATAGACTTCGAAGTTATGCATAGCTATGTAAGGTTTGAGTGATTAATGTCCTTGATTATTGGTTGGTGGAGAGGTACTGCTAAGCAAGTACTATAAATAGTGACAGTGACGTGTGTATATAGAAACCCTATTCTATATATATAATATATATATACATATACATACACTCACACATATATATATGTGTATATATGTGTGCTTATGTGTGTATACATATACATAAACACTTGTGTGCTTGTGTCTATATCTATATATGTATGGATGGAAGGGTTCATGATTGAATGTATATACGTATGATACGAGTAATTTCATAAGAGGCTGACTTTCCCCGGGAAGGATACTAAACAATGCTGACACAACATCAAAATAAAGACCGCAAGAATGTTTAGACAGACATTCCTTGTAGCTTTATTGACGTTACAATTTCCTCTCACACAGACTTAATTAAAACTGAACTTACTATCTTCGGAACATTAGTAATTTGTTTCTTAAGACCTGCCAACTTTACGATTTTAATTTGATCGAATAGATCAAGAAACGGTTCAGAAAGGAGAATGTGAATTTCCTTGTAACATATTCACAATGATATTTATGTAACAAATATATTAATTTGACGTAGAAGAGACCAAGATGTAGTAAGTGTACTTGTGTGTAGAGGTGAGTGTGTGTGTGAGAGAGAGAGAGAGAGAGAGAGAGAGAGAGAGTGTGAGTGAGTGAGTGAGAGAGAGAGAGAGAGAGAGAGAGAGGTCATTTGCTTACACGTATGCAGGTGTGTTTCCATAGTTCTCTTCATCCTTTTGTATATTTTGATGTCCATGTATGTTTTTTGCTGATATTGCATGAGGTGTTCAGATTTGGAAGAAAAATGCCTTAGTTTATTGTAGCCACCAAAGCTCATTATGCGTATCACTCTACCATTTTTATCCTTTATTGTTTGGTATTGTCTATTACTGTAGCATTTTATTTATTACTCTACTATAACATCTATCACTTTCCCATTTTATCCACCGCTCTGCTAAGGCTGTGACCGTGAACAGCAGCCGCAAAACTCTGAGTAGTAATAAATCTTCGCTTTTTCTTGTCCTCTCTCTCCATCATTCTCTCAGTTTTCTGGGTACAGGTGTATGTATATTAATGTATGTATAGACATTCATATATGTTCTTGCATGTATATTTATGTGTGCACGTGTGTGTATGTGTTCGTGATGTGTGCACGTGTCTCTACGTATGTGGATGTGCATCTGTGTTAAACAAATGCACTTTCTTGATGGATAGCTATGGCTGTATACTCACCACACTACTAACAGTATTTTTGTGATGCTCTTGTATTCGTGTATTGTACATGTGTTAATCTCAACTATAATGTTAATCTCACCCACAAAAATTGTTCATTTACCATAATCTTTATCATTACGATGTTGTCTTGAAAATGAATAGATCAATCATGAGTTGACAGGTGAGCCTGTTACAGCCATACGTTTTGCTAGGAGTAGGGACCAAATTTTCTTAAAATCACAATTTATTGCTTTAACGAAGTAAGTATACATGCAGTAATATCATTTATGATATACAGTAATCTGAAAGATGCGTAGATGAAATGCTTGGGAAGACTAATGTGGTCTAAAAAAGACTAATGGGGTCTAAGTAACATAAACATTGAGACATCACCTATCAGAAGACAAACAGACAGAGCGAGGGAAAGAACGTATGAGACAACGGAGAGGGAGAGACATATACATAGAAAAAGGGTGAGTGAGGGAGACAAACAGAGAGAAGGAGAATGGAAAAGACGGACAGGTCGATAGAGAGGAGGAGACAGAAATAGAGTACGTTTGATATTTAAAAGACGGGAGAAGACAAAATGTAGAAGTGTCATAAGAAGGGAAACCGCTATAATATTGATTTCAAAGTTTGGCATATATAAATTTCGGAGTAGGGGATAAATTGATTACATCGACCCCAGGGTTCAAGTGGTGCTTATCTTATCGATCCCGAAAGGGATTAAAGGCAAAAGTGACTTCGGTGAAATTTGAACTCAGAACGTTAGGAAATGCCGTTAAGCTTTTCCCCGACGTGCTAACGATTTTGCCTCGAAAGCCGCTATAATATTGCTGATGTTATTGTTGTTGTTGTTGTTGTTGTTGTTGTTGCTGTAGTAGTTGCTGCTGTCATTGTTTTGATGTGTCGTTGATGTTGTTGATGTTGTTGATTATTAAAGGTTGCTTTTGATGTTGGTATGTGCCTGTTGCCTATGATGCAGCTCCAGTTGTTACTTTTCTTATAATAGTTCTAATGTTATTTAGTCCCAGGTCAAACATGATCGATCACAGCTATAGTGAAGAGTAGTCTATGTTCAAAAAGATTCCAGAGGTAACCACCCAGTCTTCATGATATATCTAGAACCAAATTTTTAAAAAATACTTTTCTTTTTCTAAATGCAATAGCGTGTGTCGGAAAGATAATTGGTTGTTACTTCGATCAGGTCAAGCGATCGTATACGCGTGGTTACTCGTGGTATATTTTTGCGCTGTATGGGCCTTGATCCATTCTCGTAACCAGAATGGCTCTACAGTTTCATTACCCGGTGTCTTTGTATTTTTTTAAAACGGTAGTGCTTGATATGAAGGGGATTTATCTAGTGTTTCTAGCAGGTTGAGTTACCGCATACAATCTTGCTCATTGACTGGTGAGAATAAAGAACCTAATAAACTAATAATGGTGGTCGAGTTGATTAAATGAGTAGGAAGTAATGCGATGAGGTATTTATGAAGAAATATTTCCATGGAATAAAAAATTGACATCTCAGAGGGTGGATATTTTTTGTGTTTTCTTTACCATTTTTAAAGAATTTGTTTTGTGTTGGTTGAGTCCTTGGTTAAGAAATTAGATATTGGGAAAATATTCCTTTAGAATAATAAATAACTCGTAGAGATTGTAAAAATGTAACAAAATAGAAGGCAAAATGGCGTTCTAGAAGATTCGTTTTTATGAGTTCTTTAATTGAGGAGAAACGCAGAGAATGTCTATAAAATGAGTAGTAGACAGATAGCAATGAAAGAGAGAGGGAAGAGGGAGAGACAGAGAGAGAAAGAAAGAGAGAGTTTATGACTGAAAGACAAGGAGAAAGAAGGAAGTAACAGCCTATAAATCTGTTTGTGTGAGTGTGTGTGTTTACACACACACACACATATATGCTTGGGGTATGTGTTTATAAGAAGTCTTTAAAAGCATTGGGTAGTATGATAGAGTAAGTAGATTTTTTTTAAGCAGTCGCAACCAATATACTGCTCCAGAAATCTCTGTTCCCCATTAGGTTTGGCAGATTCTTAATTTTATGTTGTATGGCTCTGCTAATAACATCAATGCATGGTATTCGTCCTCTATTAGGGTGCGGAAGTCTCCAAAATATTACATTTGATATGGCCTAGTGTATACCATGAAAGCAGCGGCTAGACAAGACTAATCTCTATTGAACTACAGTACGGGAAAGTAGTAGAATAGGTCTATAAATCTACGCTGTGATATCTTTTTGAGCTCTGACAAGAAACCTGATGTATGCATCATCTAGACTACGGATTCTGACACCACATAGAAAAATTCCCTCTACACATGCCCTTAGGAGAACAAGCTTGATTCTCCGTTTAAGTGGATTCATTTATCTTACAGTCAGTGCTTGACTGATTATATATATATATATATATATATATATATATATACATATATATATACCTATATATATGTATATATATGTATATATGTATGTATGTGTATATATACATTTGTGTGTATGTGTGTATACACACACATATATGTATATAAAAAAGTTTATATACACCCACCCATACAGACACACCCATGCCCCTCACATATACATATGCATATATACATATGAATATATGTTATATATATATGGGTGTATGTGTATATATATTTGTGTGTGTGTGCGTGTGTGTGAGTGCGTGTGTGTGTGTTTGTGCGTGTTTTTATATTTATATCTATATACATGTTACACGTAACCACCCATTTATACACATGTGCATTTGTATGTTTGTTTGAGAAAATGTGTGTGCGTATGTGTATGAATGGTTACGTATGTGTAACATCCATGAAATTTTGGGTAGGGAGACAGATTTTTTTGTAATTTGATATTTAAATTGGTTTATATCAGTCGTTAATAATGAACTACATTGCTTCGACTATTTAATTTATATATGTTGTATGTGTGTGCATATGTATGCGCGCGCGCGTATGTATATACACAGCATATATGTCTATGTAACTATATATGTATATATATATATATATATGTATACGCATATATATGTACATTACATGTACGTATACAATTGTATATATATATATATATATATATATATATATATATATATATATATGTGTGTGTGTATATATATATACATGCGCATATATATGTATATGTATATATGTACATATGTTTGTGCATATCTATCTATCTACCTATATGTATACAAACACACATGCATGTGTGCGTGTGTGTTTGTGTGTGTGTGTGTGTGTGTGTGTGTGTGTGTGTGCAGGAATTTGGCAGGTACTATTCATAAACTCCGCAACATGTACGGAAACACATTCTCATAGTGTTTGTCATATTGAATATATAAACGTGGTTTCATAAACATAGAAATTCTTCCATCCAAATATTTGAATAAACCTTCATCATACACACACTCACAACATCAATTCATAAGCAGACATCTTTGATTTACACACACACACACGAACGCAAGCGTATATGCATATATATATATATATATATATATATATAGTTTTGTTTTACTTTTAGCGTACTTTTTTTGAAATGACATTCCATGAAATAGCATCATATTCATTAGTTTCTCATCTTAATTAGAGGCCTTCAGTGAGGCATCATTATCACAGCAACTCTTATTCATATATTTTATTAAATTCTAAAGCCTTGTGTTGCAAAAGGATCTGTTATTGACGATCAATTTAATCATTTTGAAACACAGAAAATCTATTTACTCCTCATTTAGTTGTTAAGACATCTACATTGCCGTCGCACCTTTACGATGACCAAGCCACTAGCATCACTTCAGTGTATCATCTGTTGCAATATAGCTATTTTAGTAACTAGGCCACAGTAGGGTGATGGAAATTTTGCACGCCACAAGAAGTAAATAAGAAGTTAATATAAATGATGCATACGAATATGTATAATTACATCTATGCATGTGAACACAAATACATAAGTGTGTATGTGTATGTGTGAATTTACGATAAAATTTGTTTTTCTTTCGTTTAAAATATCGATGACATCAGAGCAAATTATTCCATTGCAGTTCGCATGCTTTTAGAATCGCTGACTATCACTTGCCCATTCCATTTGTTGGTTTTAGTTTCCCTCTGCCAACCTGACCGGGGTGAAACACATTGCATTCTATTATATTGTAAGCTGAGAGTTGTTAAACGTCAAGAAAGCTGAATGAACTTTTAAATACAAAATACAAACTAAACAGCTGAGATTCTGTTAGAGCAAGAAAGTAGAAGCGCTCGTGAGGATGATTTAGAAAGCAAATCTTATAAAGTGGAACAAATTCAACATCTTCAAACGTGTCTTTCGGAAAAAAGTATATATACAAGGACACGTAATGTATTATGCATACACATTAAGCATGTGTGTCCGTGTTTATGTTTGTGTGCGTGTGTGTATCTACATAACTCACACACAGTGCTTCTTGCTCTTTTGTTTTAACTATCAGCGCCTAATCCCTTTCTTCTATTAACACTCTTTCAACGCCGATCCCTCAGCTACGTTTAAGCAAAGTTAAATCCATCATTAAAAAATTGCTGTGGTTAAGGTGATCATTTCTAGAATAGCGCTGGCTCATAAGTCATTGTGAGAATATAAAAATAGAGTGTAAAATATTTCAACCATTGAATATAGGTTTCAAATCTTGGCACAAGGCCAGCAGTTTCGAGGGAGGGTGTAAGTCGATTACATCGACTGCAGTACACAACCGGTACTTAATTAATCGAGTCCGAAAGGATGAAAGGCAAAGTCGACCTCGGTGGAATTTGAACTCAGAACATAAAGACGAAATGCCGCCAAGCATTTTGTCCGGCATGGTAACGGCTCTGCCATCTCGCCGCCTTTCGACCATCGAATATTAACAGATTACACAGTATAACAATGAAAAAAAAAAAAAAAAAAAAGAAACGGGAATGAGAATAATTTTTTTATGGCTATTTTTTGTGTAGATCACGAATATAAGATCCGTTTCTTTCTGTAACCCCCCCCCCGCTAGTTTCTCGTAAATTACCATCTTACGTTAAATCCATTGATGGTTCCATAGGAATTGAGTACAAACAGGATTGGGCCGAAACTGACAACTCTAAAAGTTATGAACAGATTTTGATATAATTGTAATGGGGTGTTTCTAACGTATTTGTCAACCTAACCTATGAAAATTATAAAAGTACACTCAACATTTTTATAGTTATACGGGTCAAAATCTGTGGTAAATCTGACAAGAAATTACACCTCATCACCCAACCTGAACTCAATGATCTAGTTTGTGATCTAATACTTACTAAGCAATCGAGTGAAGTCCTGGCCTCACGTCTGCAACCTTGGAACCTGTTGGATAAAGATGTTCGAATTACAGTATTTAGGAAGCGATCTGCAGATCTACAGCAATTCTTCACTTTGGAAAACAACTCGATTTATTGTAATGATATCAGAGACCTATTCAATGCACTTGGGCTGATCTATGGACCAAATGAGTGGAGGTTATGCATAGATGCATCCCTTTACAGCATAAAAGCGGTTCTGTTGCACATTGGGAACACCATGCCTTCAGTTCCACTTGCTCACTCAGTCATTTTAAGAGAGACATAAGTGAACCTCGCTTTTATTCTAGACCGTATACGTTACAAGGAGCACAAGCGGCTAATTTGTGAAGACTTGAAAGCAATAGCCCTACTTAATGGGCTACAAACTGGATACACCAAGTTTATGCGCTTCCTTTGCAAGTGGGACAGTAGGGCCAGATCAGAACATTATGTACGCTCAGAATGGCCACCTCGGGAAACTATGATG
>NC_068991.1:29867638-29870685 GCF_001194135.2 Octopus bimaculoides
AGTAGGGCCAGATCAGAACATTATGTACGCTCAGAATGGCCACCTCGGGAAACTATGATGCCTGGATGACATAATGTAAATCACGAGCCATTAGCTAAGAAGAAAATCCTTTTGCCACCACTGCATATAAACTAGGCCTAATGAAGCAATATACCAAAGCACTGCAACATAACAAGCCATATTTCCAGCACCTCAAGGCGATCTTCCTTAAAATAAGTGATGCCAAGGTTAAAGCGGGCATATTCGTAGGCCCTCGGATTCGTCAACTTACAGCTGATGAAGACTTCGAGGCGACAATGGATGAAACTGAGCTAGCGGCCTGGCTTGTATGCAAAAGACTTCTGGGAATGCACCAAGTGGCCCAGCAAGAGAGTACAGTGGAGAGCTTAATCAATCGGATGCAATATATCACTGAAGATACATTTTCTGCATTCTCATCAGTCCTTCTTCCCAGAGAATGCAGAAGATGTGAGTGATGAACATGGAGAGAGGTTTCATCAAGGTATAGCGTCAATGAAAAACAAGTATAAAGGAAAATGGAGCCCAGCTATGCTGGCTGACTTCTGCTGGAACCTAAAGCATGACACACCTGAGACGTCTTATAAACGAAAAAGTAAATACTAAAATGTAGATTAATACATTATATCATGCTAACAAACATGCTGATTCATTATATACTTATGAATTAATTACAATGGACATATTTAATCTGACTTTGGGAGCAAAATAAATTTATGGTATCGTGGAAATTGGTATAAATTGCAGAGTTATTAAGTACGTAATTTACAAGAAAATGTGACGTAATGGGAAATTTTTGTTATAAAATTCGAATTTAGCACAATCAACTTCAAATGAAATGTACATGAGAACTATGTTCTTTTCTTGATCATGAAATTTGTTGCACAGAAATTTTAACTATGATAATATTTTTTGAAAATTAGGACAATTAAATGAGGCATCTAACTGGCCCTTTTCTTGCAACCCCTTTTGTCACCAAGTACCCTTAAAAAATTTCCACCACATCTGAGTTGGGATGGAACCCCCACTTTGAAAAGTACTGCCCTAGTGACTTCTATTACAATACAAAACCTCACCAAGGTATGCATATCTGAAAGGTAACTATATGATTTTGTACATAGCAGAAGCATCATCTTTCTCCCTCTCTCACTCTACCACTCTCTCTCTCTCTTTCTCCCTCTCTCTCACTAACTATCTATCGATCTAACTGTCTCTCTATTCGTCTCTGCTCATGCTTCTCTTCTACTCTCCCACTCGTGATATCTGCAATTTTCTTATCACAAAAACATCGCAGGAGAATGTGTTTCTCGCGTCAATGTGATGAATGAGGGTTAGTTTTAGTTTGACAGCAACAATGCTAGAGATATTCCCTGCTGGTGACATTGCCTCCGATACCATCAGGACTCACTATTTTTACCTATGTTTATGCTTCACTGAGCATTCTGAACCAGGACAACAAGAATGCTTTTACATTCACTGTTGGTTCCTGTCTCTGGTAGTTAGATTGGTACAGCTCTGTACCTTATTTTCCTTTCTCTTTCTCTTCCTCTCATTCACTCTTTCTATCGCTCTCTGTCCTCTGCACACTCACTCTCTCACACACACACACACACACACACACACACACACACACACACACTCACTCACACACACGCACACACGCTCGCACGCACACACACACACACACACACACATTCTCTTAGCTGATATAAATCATAACGCACCATGCAAACACAAATTCCTGAAAACATTGTACGCTAATAGTTCTTATATGTGTGTGTGTGCGTGTATGCGCGTGGGTGTGCGTGTATGTGCGTGGGTGTGCGTGTGTGTGTATATATGTATATATACGTATATGTATACACGTACATATCAGACGTTTGCACTATGTTCGTGTGTGTTTCGTATAACATGTTTGTGTGTCTATGTGTAAATATGTGTATGAATGTGAATATATATATAATACTTCTACAAGGAAAAGGTTGACAGTGACTTCGAAGTTTAATAAGCATGTCCTGCAATGTATTGAGTAATCCTTTAGATTAATGTTAAATTGTTTTTACATATAACTGGACATAAAATCGCACGCGCGTACAGACACATGTACACATACAGATAAACACGTACACATACACACAACCTTGATAACTGACGAGGGCTCCCTTAACATGACACCAGCGATAGTCTTAACCCACAAATAATCTGTATTCACCAATGCAGTTTTGAGGACTCGTTCTCATTGTTCGATATTAACCTATATGTATGTGTTTAGTTTTAGTTTAAGAATTCTTGCCAATAGAGGGAGAGCCGGTTTCTAACGTAGATCCAAATTTTTTTCATTGGAATTTCAACATCAAAAACAAGGTATTTTTGTTTGTATATATGTATACATGCAGATTTGTATGTTTTGTTTTATGTATTCCTATGCATAAAACTGCATATCTAGACATGCTCATATATATTTAAATGATAAACTTCTGGAAAGTTTTGCAGATATTTACAGTTGCAACGATGGATTGGATCTGTAGTCTTCGAATCAGCTTTCTCCTTTCAGGTTTTGAGAAGCCTGATTTCTCCAAGATTGGTATTTAGGCAGTGTATTTACATATTTCAGGGCTCCAATAATGAGAGGTAGAGTAACTACAGATTTCTCAATAGTTCAGCGTAGGTATTTTCTTTTTCACTGATCTTCAGCTTTATGTTAACATCTGCTGGGCTGCTAATTTCCACAACTGTGCAGTTTCTCTTCTCTGTCCCAAAATATTATATCAGGTCTGTTGTGCTTACATTTTGTTGAGGTCTTCACTGGGATATTCCACCAGTACTCCTTTTTATTATGAGTGACTATTGCTTCTACCATACTGTGGGTTCTTATTTCTTTGTCCTAGAGGTTATCCTCCCCACGGATTTCATTATAGAACATCCTAGCTAGTATGTATGTCTGTCTGTCTGTCTGCCTATCTATCTATCTATCTATCTATCTATCTATCTATCTATCTATCTATCTATATATATATCTATATATATAT
>NC_068991.1:29871399-29873891 GCF_001194135.2 Octopus bimaculoides
ATATATATATATGCATGTATGTATGTATGTATGTATGTATACATATATATATATACATGCACACACGTGTGTGTGTGTATACATGAACATACACACATCTAAATGCATACATACTATGAAGCTCATATTCATATACCAAAATGTGTTTGCGTATGCTCACAATGATAGTGCACAACACTAAGTGCATTCAAAGGAAATATTTGCGCACATGTGTATATGTATGTATACAAACATATGTATACACACACACACACACACACACACACACACACACACACACACACACAACACACACACACTCATATATACACATACATGTATATATGTATATATATGTATATATATTATATCTATATACATTTGTATATATATATATATACATATGTACGAATGTATATATATATATGTGTGCGTATGTTTGTGTGTGTGCGTGAGTGTTTGTATGCGTGTATATAATTAGATGGCTTTACATGCCTTGCACATTTGTTAATAATTTTATAGATCTATTACAGTTGGTATTTCTTGGAAATGCAACCCGACGGAGGAGAAGGCTGAGAAGTTGAATTGCTCTTTCTGACTCTGTTCACTATATTCTTTAAATTCTATTAGTTTTTTTTTGCTTTTTAATTTATGCCTAATGTCGAACCCGAGGTAGTGATACAGTGTTAGTGTATTCTACTAGCATCACAATTGCATACATATACAAGAGACAGATATTTTCATACACACAATCGCTGATACATACACCTATGTGTGAGAACCCCTTCAGTAGCGAACGACCGTGAGATTGCACCTAGAAAGTTCCGTTTCAAGGCACAAGTCCGAACAAAGTTGTCTGTTGAAGATCAGCAGTCGTCCATACATATCAGCCTCCCCTCTCCACGCCACTGATGTCTAAGGGAAAGGCAAAGGCAAAGCGAAATAAAGTACCTTACTGAAGATCACAACACATACCCCGGTTAGGGAATCGAACTCACAAACGCATGATTGCAAGCCCGACGCTCTAACCACTGAGTCATGTGCCTTCACACCTATGTACACTTGCACAAACATAGACACGTAAACTTAAAGAAAAGACGTACTTCTTGGCGATGTATTTTGCTTACTGTTGGAGAGACCGGCAGGGATGGCCGTCGAGCAGACAGTTTCAAGTGAGTAGGACAAAGAAAGGCAGGCTGTTGATGACGTGGCAAAGGGCTGCGTGGGAAGACTTGACCGAACTGGCTGCCACTGGGTAGAAGGATGCTGTTTAGCTCAGATTGATAGAACTTGGAGAAGTTTCATCACCCTATGATCTTTGAGCGAAGGTAGGTAACGTAATATAGCAAAACAGATATATTGTTTTGAATTGATAACACTGATTTACAGAGAAACTGAGGTAAACATAAAAATAGTTGTTCTTGCCTAATTTGGGGGTGCTGATTTCAGATACAAAATCAGTTTTCACTCATCACCTCTAATTTTTGAGATATGATTTTGCGTCAATTCATGTAACCATATATATGATCAATTTTTATTTTGTTTTCCAGATTTTTGTGGTACATATAACACATATCTCTACAATGGCTTCGGGCACTACAAAACACCGAGGATGCATCAACAAGGCAAATTCATTCTGTTACGTGTGTGGAGATTTCACGACAGTTGCACAGCACTGAACAAAATCTTCCCTCCTGAGAACTGCTTACTTTCATTATTTTGACTGTAAAATTGGAGATCAAAACAGGAAGACCTGAATGACCTTGCCTGTTACTTGTATCTACCTAAGCAGCAGTCAGAGCTCCTGCCTAGCTGGCTTAAGCAGTGGAACGTGGTCAAGACAGATGTAAGGATCACCAGTTTCGGAATATGGAACCAGGACTTTGCTTCATTCTTCGACATGGAAAACAGGTTGAACTACTGCACAAATGTCTCTGGCTTGTTCACCTTCCTTGGTTTCCCACAAAATCCTTCAGACTGGCGTCTTTTCATAGAATCTTCCAAGCGAAGTCTGAAGGATGTGTCCAAGTACTACAAGCAGGACTGGGGTCTAGGAACACTTTCGTGCATGGTGAAGACTGTGTCTAAGAAAATCCTCTGGATTTTCATCTATTATAATGCTTCTTCCACCTCTTCATATCAAACTTGGTTTAATGAAGTATTTCGTGAAGGAACAAAAATTGCGCTGCCTTCCAAAGCTTGTTCCCTCTGTTCCCAGCTCTGAGTTCTGCTAAGATCGAGGAGAGCGTCTTCGTTGAACCTCTGATCTGGGAGGTGCTGAAGGATAAGGACTTTGAGAAGCTTCTTACCTTAAAGGAACTGAGAGCATTTTAAGTCAAAATCCAAAATTGAAAGGTGTCATACACGAAACTTTTTGTCAATCATGTATACATACATACATACTGATAGACAGACATACAGACAGGCAGGCAACCAGGCAAACAGACAGACAGCTAGCTAGATAGATAGATAGATAGAGAGAGAGAGAGAGAGAGAGAGAGAAAGAGAGAGAG
>NC_068991.1:29873901-29874568 GCF_001194135.2 Octopus bimaculoides
GATGCATGACTATAGACACATATACGTGTGTGTGTGTGTGTGTGTGTGTGTGTGTGTGTGTGTGTGTGTACTGATGTATTCTTCTATGTATGTATATATTTACTTTCGTATGTATGTTTGCGTATATGTATGTATAAATTCAACCACAATTTTATTAAATAACATTTAGAATAATAAAACTTGTTCGCTGAATCTACCACTACTATCTATGAAGACACCATAGCCTACACTGTGCTGGGATGATCGCGGCTGGAACCACTTTGATCATAGTCCTATTTCCTCGATGGACTCATTGTATAATATGTGACCTAATACTAAAACGTAAGAGCCAAAATAATTCCTTGCATCTTCTATTCAATAGATTCAGAAATCTATATTTGTCATTATGAATTCCTGCAAGAATTTACGTCGAATATTTTCAAAGTCTATTAAGAGAATGTGAAGGTGGACATCTGAAACACATCAGTTATGTTTACTTTGCTAGGTTAAGCCTGTACCCAGTGCCAACATATATAAACTTACTTGATTCTGTGTAGGCGATGATGGCATCCATCTAGTTACAATAGCTCTGTCAGAGAGAGAGAGAGAAAGAGAGACAGAGAGAGAAAACTGACATTATAGGCAGCACACAACCATGCCATGTATATATATATATATATATATATAT
>NC_068991.1:29875291-29876158 GCF_001194135.2 Octopus bimaculoides
AATTTATTCAATAAAATCTCCATTGGCTTCAACCACGGCTTCCAGACAACGGCGGAATCCCCTGCAACTCTTCTGGACGGTCTCCTTGTTGGTGAATGCTGACATAATCCTTGCCTTCAGTTCATCTTTGGTGTTACGAAGAGTATTGTTGGTCTTCCGCTCAATTACGCCCTACACATAACAATGAAGGGGGTTGCAGTGTGGGGAGGTAGGTGGCCAGATGTTAGAGGTGATGTGGTCACAGAAATTGTCTGACAACTATTACTGGGATCTCCTGCTTCTGTGGCATGGTGCAGAGTCCTGTTGCCAGATATAGGTTCTTCCAGCAGCCATCCTCTTGACCCGGAGCAGCACCACCTCCTCCAGGCAATTGATGTAGGCCTCCATGTTGAGTCTTGATCACTCCAAACACCATGATGACTGGATGTTTGATTTTTATCACTCTTGGTACGTGTTTTGGGGACACGGCAAGCCAACGGTTGTTCTGTGTTCACCATTTGTTCGTATTGGAGCTCCCGGCGCGAATGCCAAGCAGTACAGCATATCGTTTCCAGATATCTGGCGGAGTGAATTGCGTCATGGTGCTTTTTTTTCTCTCACAGACGGTGCCCAATCGATCCTATTATAGTCGAGTAAATCAAAAACAAACAATGCAGGAATTTAAAATATAACAAGGCGACAATTTACCCATCGCACCCTGTATATATGTACTTACTTACATCCATATGTATATATGCTTATATAAGTATATATACGTACATATATATGTAAGTATGAGGTGTGTATGTAAAGATATACGCACGTACACACTGTTGGGTCTAGCGACTACATGTCATTATCATATAATACGTAGCAGACATATATATA
>NC_068991.1:29876816-29878609 GCF_001194135.2 Octopus bimaculoides
ACAGTACACCACCGCCCCACACATATATATGAATGATGAGATTGATGAGTGAAACGGAAGATGGAAGATACGAGAATGTTTATTAATCACTGCAATTGTTTCGACCCGTCTAGCATAGATCCCTCACGGTTGGGATACTTAACAACTGGTTTAGGAGTATCCGTTGCTGTAGATGTGTCTTTAAGGTGATAATAAGATGTACCTCGTTAAAATAACGACTGTCCCGCGAGATATCTTCTCGGTTTGTGTATAGAAAAGCAGCAAATTACCTGTGGAGTACTCAAACAGTTATGTTGTTATTGAACGTGCGTAAAAGTCAGCCGATCAAAGAAGTAGAATTATAATAGTCTAAACCAATGGTTCTTAACCGGGATCCATATGACCTTTGAAGGTCCTTATAAGACTTTGTTGTTTAAATTTAGGTGCATTAAACTGGTTATACATTTACAATACTCAAAATAGTTTAACAATTTTTTTTATACAGTTACAAATAATATTTAATTATAAAAATATAATAGTTTTTTTTAACATGGGGGTCAAGTATAGTTAAATAGGAATTACAGGGATCCATAAGCAAGAAAAAAAAACGGTTGAGAAACACTGGTCTAACACGACGCAAGATCGTGAAAGATTAATCGTTTAGTGTCTTTATGTATGCGTTTATGTGTATGTGTGTTTGTTTGTAAACTGAAAGATTTCTTTCAGTAATTCTTTAATAATGTGTAATACTATTATTTGTAAAAAGATTTACGCCTTGTTTAGCAAACATCTGGATGAAATAAACTTCAATAGAAGAGAAGAGGCTGGAGAAATTAAAATTTGAAATAGCTTGAATTCTTTCGTGGAAAATAATCATATATATATATATATATATATACAGAAGGAGAGAGAGAGAGAGATTGAGATAGATAGATAGATATCCATAATATATATATATATATATTCATATATATATATATATATATATATATATATATATATATATATATATATATACATGCAATCATACATTCATGCATATACACATACATACGTACAAACATACATACATACATACATACATACATACACACGTATACACACACACATACATACATAAATATATTTATATCAAAACATGTGAACGGATCATAAATGTATTTTTCTTGGTTTTACTCTTATTTCATCACCTTTCTTCTCTTCTTTCTCTTTCCATTTTTCATTTTTTCTAGAAAAACGTAATAAACTTGAATCATTCCATTTTCTCTTGAGCGTCATATGCATACACACACACACGTCCCCCCCCCACATACACATGTACAGCTAAGGACAATCAGCATGTTGTCATAATAGTACTCAGAGTTTCAAATGCCGGAGCTAAGAGCTACGATGCATTCTCATCGGCTATTAATGACAAAAGACGCTATAAAAAACCGTTGAATAAAATGGAAATTAGTCTAATTGGTAGGAAAAATATAAAAGATAAAAAATACACGCAGCCATATTCTCATAATACATAGACATAGAACCTCCTGCGTTGATAACGTCTACATACGTACACACTTACACCAACATGTATATGTATATGCCCATACACACACAAACATATATGTGCATGTACGTACACATATCTACATACATGCACGCACACGTGTAATATATAAATATATATATATATATATATATATATATGTGTGTATATATGTATATGCATATATGCACGCAACTTCATCCTCAATATACACATAGGTGTATGCCTGCATACACACATAGACATTTATACATATAAAAATATACGTATATATGTATATATA
>NC_068991.1:29878835-29882398 GCF_001194135.2 Octopus bimaculoides
AAAAATGTTTTAAAAAAGCGGTGTTTTCATTTTTATTCATTTTCAATATATATATATATATATATATATATATATAGAGAGAGAGAGAGAGAGAGAGAGAGAGAGAGAGAGTGAGCCATATACATCCTCCTATCAAACACCTATAACCGCAGATATACAAGCATATGCATATCCGTATAAAAGAAGGGGACGTGTATATGAAAGTCGCACTTATGCACTGCACACAGTCCTACACTCATATACACACATACACGCGTACACATATATACACACGCCCACACATACACATTTCATATATACATGCATATATGTATATATATATATATATACTCACAGACGTACCCAATCACACAATTAAAAAGGAAAAAATGAAAAATATATATATAAAACAACAAAAAATGTTAGGACATATGGAAAGCTTGTGCAGGAACATAGTAAAAATGCAGATTCTATCCGTGATCTTGGGGGGAGGGGGGACAAAACCGTAACAGGTATCTTGCCATATGTGGATATGAACCAAAAAGTTCAGTTCTTGAATTAGACATGTAGCTGGGTCTAAGGAACTTTTCCAGATGAGTATGCCGTCATCGGAGAGAGAAAAGACAGAAAATATAGAAATGAAGATTAATCGCAATCGAGGTATACCTTTCATTCTGATCGTTCCTTCATGTCTCTAGGAACTGGAATGTATTAATATCCTCAATTGTGGACTTTTCCCGATGGCATGAGACTTTTCTCGCTGGCATGCTTAGCTTCTCCAATCTTTATTTAATGTCATGATCTATACGCTTCACTATTATAGTTTTTATCATAACTACTCTAAACTATATCATTTACATTATTTACATTTGACGGATATTTGTCCTCATCTTGTTTGTTGTTAACACAACGTTTCGGATGATATACGCTCCAAGCCTTCATCAGGTGTCCTGGGGAAATTTCGAACCTGGGTTCTTATTCCTAAGGTATTTTTCGATGTTGTTGTTGTTGTTGTTGTTGTTATTATTATTATTATTATTATTATTATTATTGTTATTATTATTATTATTATTATTATTATTATTATTATTATTATTATTATTATTATTATTATTATTATTATTATTATTATTATTATTATTCAGGTCACTTCCTGAAGGCTGCAGAGTATATCAGCCGAAACGTTGTGTTAACAACAAACAACGTGAGGACAAATATCCGTCAAATGTAAATAATGTAAATAAATAATGTACATAATTCCTCATCTCTTAAATATAGAACTGTACTCTAAACTATGTTTATATTCTCTATTTAAATTAAATGTTTTTCGAGTGATGCCAAATGTTTTGCATCTTAGGAAGAGGGAAGATTATCAGAAGGGGTTTGAGCAATTTAAAGATTATTAACAGCTTACTACCAGAAGAACAGAAATGTTGTAGGAAGAAGGCTAGAGGAACGCATGATCTATTATACATAGACAAAGCAGTTAATAAATGAAGTAAAAACTAGAGAGAAAAATCTAACAATAGCATGGATAGATTTTAGGAAAGCCTATGATGTGATCCCACACTCATGGAAAAGTGAATGTTTGGATATATCCAGTATAGCAGACAACATAAGAGAATTAATTAGGTGTAGCATGAAGAAATGGAAAATAGATCTCTGCTTAGGTCACACACACTTAGGGACAGTTGATATCAAAAGAGGAATTTTCCAGGGGGAATCGTTGTCCCCTTTGATATTTGTATTATGTTTGATACCACTCAGTTACGTATTAAGGAAGGCAAGAGCAGGGTATCAGTTCAGAAATAGCCGCGGAAAAGTTAACCATTTGCTCTACATAGATACGAAGCTTTTTAGTAAGAATGAAAAATAGATAGATTCCTTAATAAAGATTGTAAGACTCTTCAGCAAAGATATAGGCATGGAATTTGGCATAGATAAGTGTGCAATATTAATCATGAGAAGGCGACACGTAGTCAACTGTGAAGGCAACCAGTTACCAGATGGTCAGACATTAAAATCATTGAAAGGAGGAGAGAGTTATAAGCATCTAGGAGTATTAGAATCTGACAAGGTACTAACTACGGAAATGAAAACGAAAATTGAGAAGTACATAAGAAGGGTGAGGAAGATAATGAAGTCAAGGCTAAATTGTCCGTATCTAGTGAAGGCTGTCAATACTTGGGTAGTATCATTACTTCGATACTCAGCAACATTTGTAGATTGGACAAAAACTGAATTAGCAAAGCTAGACAGAAGAACTGTAAATGGAGGACTCCACCCAAGTGCAGGAGTGGCAAGATTATACTTACCTAGAAAGGAAGGCAGAAGAGGATTAATATCAGTAGAAAATTGCGTGAAGTTAGCTAGAGTAGATCTAGACTCCTATGTAGGCAACAGTGAAGAAAGTTTCTTAAAAGCTGCTAGAGTCAGAGCAAGACATAGGGAAACTAAACACCCAAACGAACAGAAATTATCTGACCATCAAAAGAAGGCGTTGCATGGTAGATTCCCAAGGATAGTTGCAACAAATAGTAGTAGTGAGACGTGGTTATAGTTGCAGATAGGAAAGCTGAAGAGTGAGACAAAAAGTTTTATATTAGCTGCAGAAGATCAAGCATTAAGGGCTAATTACATAAAAGTCAAGGTAGACAAAAACCAAGTAAATTCCCAGTGTAGATTATGCAAATCAAATAGTAAGTGAATGTAACAAGATGGCACAGAAAGAATACAAGAAAAGACATAACAACCTAGTGAGAATAATCCACTGGGAGCTATGTAGAAAGCTAGGATAAATGGTATGAACATGAACCTAGTAAAGTACTAGAAAGTAAGAAATACAGAATGTTGTGGGACTTCAACATTCAGACTGACAGTAACAGAAGCTAGAAGGCCTGATTTAGTAGTCGTAAATAAAGAGAAGAGAAAGTGCCAGGTAATTAACTTTACAGTCCCAAATTATGAAAACATTAATATGAGAAGTATAGATAAAATGGCAAAGTACCAGGACCTAGCTTTTGAATTAGAGAGACTATGGAAATTGCGGGTAAAATGTATCCCAGTAGTTATAGGTGCATTGGAATATATACCTAATGATCCGAACAGATGGATAAAAGAAATAAGCATGAAACCCAGTTTTGTACAGTTGCAGAAAACAATGTTATTAGGGACAGCTAGGATACTTAGGAGGGTTCTTGGCATCTAAGGTTACTTGTAGCCCGATAGGAGGGTTCTTGACATCTTACGTTACTTGTTGTAGCCCGGTTTTAGAATCTTTTCCAACAGTCTAATCTTTTGAGTGTATTATTATTATTATTATTATTATTATTATTATTATTATTATTATTATTATTATTATTATTATTATTATTGTTCAGTAGTTTTATTTTTATAACGTGCTTTCACTTCACTACCGAGCGCAGCTCTGTGCGCCTTGGGTATGTGCTGTGGTTTGCTGTGGTGCTCTTATGTTTACTGTATTGAAAGTGTTTTGCGTAGAATGTGTGCAGTACCCAGTAGTGCAATTTTCTGTATGTTATATATATTTGTAAGTTCTGGTATTTTTGTTATGTATTTGTCTG
>NC_068991.1:29882606-29883071 GCF_001194135.2 Octopus bimaculoides
CTGAATATTTTTTTATTATACCTATGATAGGAATTGTTTCTGTTTTTAGATTCCACATTCGAGTTATCTCTATTTCCAGGTCTTTGTATTTTGAAAGTTTTTCCATTTCTTTTAGAGAAACGTTGTCATCTGCTGGTATTGATACATCAATTAGAAAGCATTTTTTTTCTTCATGATCTTTGACAACTATATCTGGTCTATTTGCCTTAATTTCTCTATCTGTGTGTATTGGCATATCCCAGAGTATGGTTGCTTTCTCGTTTTCTGTGACCTTTTCTGGCGTGTGTTTATACCATCTTTTTTCTGTTGTTATTCCATAGTGTTGGCATAGCTTCCAGTGTATATAGGTCCCAGCTCTGTCGTGTCTGTTGGCATAGCTTCCAGTGTATATAGGTCCCATTATTATAATTATTATTATTATCATTATTATTATCATTATTATTATCATTATCATTATTATTATTA
>NC_068991.1:29883081-29885289 GCF_001194135.2 Octopus bimaculoides
TTATTATTATTATTATTATTATTATTATGCCAAAGAAATAATACCAAAGAAATAAACAAGTGCATGGATTTACCAAAGAGATAGACATGAAATTCGGCTTAGAAAAATGTGACTCAGCAACCTTGAAAAGAGGAAAACTAGTTAAGGGTAACAGTATCACGCTAGATAAAGCAAATGAAATAAGAGAATTAGATCAAAGCCAGATATACAATATTTAGGAATGATTGAACTAAATACAGTACAACACATTCAAATGAAAGAGAAGATAAGAAAGGAATACTATAGACGAGTTAGATTAATACTTAAAACAGAGCTTAATGCGAAAAACAAGATAATAGGTATACACAATCTAGCCGTCCCAGTTATAAGTTACGGCTACAATATTCTTAGTTAGACTCTAAATGATCTAGCGAAACTTGACAGGAAAACAAGAAAAATAGTATGAGAACTTAGGATACACCACCAAAAATCTGACATAAAAAAGTTATGTATAAAACGAATTAAAGATGGTAGAAGCCTTATACAACTAGAAAACTATTATGAAATAAACACCGTGGAAATATAGAAATACCTAGTCCAGAAGCAAGGAAACTGATGCAAATAGCCACAAAGCAAGTTTGTTGAAAGTGTGTGAATGTTGGAAGAATGGCCAGTGTGAAGGACCAATTCTGAGCGTGCACCTGTAAGCAAAAGGAGAAGGGCTCTTGCCCTATTATTCAGGCACCCGTGACTTTTGTGGGTTTTTTCACTAGGTCCTTAATGCACCTCCTCTATAGGGAGTGTTACATTGTTTAATTTTAAACGTTATATTGTTTACACGTTGTAAAACCCATTGTATCGTACTGTTTTTGTCTTTTATGTTCTTGTATGTGTTTTAATGTAATTTTATGTAAGCCCTTGCGGTCAATAAACGAATTATTATTATTATTATTATTATTATTATTATTATTATTATTATTATTATAATTAGTATTATTAGTGTTAAAAATTAAAGTTCTATTATATCAATTACCTTTGCCAATATAAGTATAAAGTGACATGATTGTTTGATCGACCTCAGTAGTTGACTAGTATATATTTTCTTCGTCCTAGAATCATGAAAGAAAAAACTAAAATTTTTGTACTTATTTTGTCAATGCTTTACCAATTCTGCCATCTGTTACATTCCCGATCTTCTGACTCTTACGATTCACTGGAGGTGCCTCTATCTACTTGTTCTGCCCACTAGAAATAGTAACCAAATATTGTTCTGATATCACATCATAACATCTCAAAAATGGAAGAACAAATTAGATAATTTATCTACTAGTGAAGGATTGGTCGCGCATGGCTGGTCGTTTGATCATAGGTGTCCTCGAACTGGTCTGATCTGGGGTTAAATAACAACAATAATAACCACAGCAAGAACAAGGGCAACAGCAACTACACTAACAACAATAAAAAAGACAGCAACAAGAGCAACAACAACTACAACTAGCTGAAATAGTATAACAAGCAACAAATTAGTGTGGCATATTTTCAGGCTGGGTGGGACCTATAGCAGGGTTCGGGAGGAAATATAATTGATATGAGTAAAACTTAATTGTATTACGATGCAGAAAAACAATGTCGAGACACAGAAGTGTATTAAATGATAAATGGTCGAAAATGTTCATATAGTAGCAAGACAACACTGTAGGTAATAGAAAATGAAATGTCTTTGGGTTGGGCGCGAAAAATAATGAAGAAATACAAACCAAACAAACAAAAAAACATTTGGTTCATAATTCCCAAACTTTTAGGTTTGGAAGGCGAAATGACAAAGGGTTATATGAAAAAACGCGTAAAATATTTACCAATTAGTAAATGATAGCAGCATGTTTCACCCCCTTACCAAACAATAAATAACATACAAAATCTGTGTTCTCTTCCTATGGTAAAGCTATCACAATATTCACAGTGAACTGTTCCTTGAGATTTTGTCACGCTTCAGTAGATTTAACTGCTTCATCGTATCATTCGCCATCGTGATATCGCTATTTCGGAAATGGTAACCACGTTGGTGGCATCTTACACTGAACTAATTTACTAAGCTCTTTTTAC
Organism: Octopus bimaculoides; assembly: GCF_001194135.2. Taxonomy (NCBI): domain Eukaryota; kingdom Metazoa; phylum Mollusca; class Cephalopoda; order Octopoda; family Octopodidae; genus Octopus; species Octopus bimaculoides. The sequence goes on from NC_068991.1 coordinate 29,885,164, forward strand.
CGTTTTAGAAATGGATTTATAACTGGCTGGCGTGTGTAAGTGTGTGTGTTTGTGTGTATGTGTATGCGTGCGTGTGTGTGTGTGTGTGTGTGTTTGTGTGTATGTGTATGCGTGCGTGCGTGTGTG
>NC_068991.1:29885299-29896104 GCF_001194135.2 Octopus bimaculoides
GTATGTGTATGCGTGCGTGTGTGTGTGTGTGTGTGTGTGTGTGTTTGTCTGTCTGTCTGTCTGCACGTGTGCGTGAGAGAGAGGGAGAGTGTGTCTATGTGTAAAAGAGAGAGAGAGAGAGAGAGAGAAAAGACAGACAGAAAGAGTGTGGGTATTCCCATGTGTTTGTGTGTGTACATATTTTCTCATCAAAATTAGATCCACGGCGATTTAGGTAATATATACTACCTAGCAATAATTAGTGCCATACATCTCTACTAGATATCAGCTTCACACCTTTCTCAAATAGCATGCCTGTTGTTGTTTAGCCCCAGTCATTTCTGCTCGACCAGCCCTAGGAACAAAAGCATTACAACCATGATAATGTGGCCTTGATAGTGATATCTACGATATTAAGGTATATTCTTTTATTCTTTTACTCGTTTCAGTTATTTCACTGAAACCGACCCCAGAACTTATTCTATTGGTGTCTTAAGCCGAACCGTAAACATAAACACACCAGCATCGGTTGTCAGGGGATGGTGGGGGAAAACACAGAACACACACACAAACATGGATACAAACACAGACAAGGACAGACAGACAGACAAACACACACACACATACACACATACACACATACGAGGGGCTTCTTTCAGCTTCCGTCAACCAAATCCACTCACAAGGCTTTGGTTGGCCCGAGGTATTATGCAGTGGGACTGAACCCAGAACCATGTGGCTGGGAAGCAAGCTTCTTACCACACAGCCACGCCTGCGCCTATTCTTACCACACAGCAACACCGGCGCCTATGGTTGGCCTGAAGCTTTAGTAGAAGACACTTGCCCAACGTGCCACGCAGTGGGACTGAACCCGGAACCATGTGGTTGGGAAGTAAACTTCTTACTCCACAGTCATGCTTGCGCCTATGTACATTTTTTCCGTAATTGAGACAGTAGCGTTTAACTTGAGAGAGTTTTGGCTAGCAAGCGAGCCACGACCAAGAGGTTCCTTCGATGCTTCATCCCAGATAGTATTATGTATGGAGACAAAGTGAAACCGATACAACTGGGATTGAAAATACAGACGTGGCAGAGATTCACCGCTGGCATAAATCAAACCAAGAACGGTGCATCTGTCCTGTTGCTCGTTCTCCTATAAATGGAAACCAATTCTCCCTGAATCTGCTGTCAGAAAAAAAATTGGGATACAGTAGATAGCTTAGTCTAGAGTAATGCAGTCAAAATGGTTACAGTATGAGCTTCTTTTATCATGTCTGCTTGGTCTTCTATTCCAGCATCTTCTTGATTCAAAGAATCCACTATATTATCTTCTTCCGTAGCGTCTCGTAGAAAAAAGAACGCAGTGATTCAACAAGTTTCACAATATGCACGAGAACACAGAACTATCATTTCACATGATATGGAAAGTCTAATGACCATAACCTGTGGGCCATGGAATACTCACTTCCGGTACATTCAAAATTTTCATTATTTTCTTCTCATCTAAAAACCTGCAATATATATTATACATACGTATTAACGTGCGTATATGAATATGAGTATATGTGTATGTGCGCATGTATCTGCATGTCCATTTATATAATATTTTTTCATCTATCTAGCTATATTTATATTGTGTATATATATATATATATGTATATATATATGTGTGTATGTGTATACACACACACACACACACACACACACACACACACACACATACACAGAGGCATATACATACATGTGTGTAGAGACACAATACAAGCTTTAACATGCAGTGTGTGGAAGACTTCTTTTATTGTTATATTGGCAATTATTATCCATTAGGATAGTGAGGAACACATCTCACAGCATGTTCATTAAAGGCAATCACTATAGATGTCTCATCTGGGGACTGCTATTCAATATGTTCTTTGGGACTTGAATTTAATGGTCCGTGTCATCTATATCATGTATTACACCATTACATTTCACATAAACTGATACACACACACACATATAGCAATTCGTACGTATATTTGTAATATCTTATATATGTTACCCTTGTGGCAATTAATGAAATTATCATCATCATCATCATCGGCATCATCGTCGTCCTTATTATTTTCATTATTATTATTGGCGGCGAGCTAGCAGAATCGTTAGCACGCTGGGCAAAATGCTCAGCAGAATTTCGTCCCTCTTCATGTTCTGAGTTCAAATTCCACAGAAGTCTACTTTGCCTTTCATACTTTCGGGATCGATAAATTAATTACAATCGACTAGTCTCCTCCCCACAACTTTCAGGCCTTGTGCCTTCAGTAGAAACGATTATTATTATTATTATTATTATTATTATTATTATCATCATCATCATCATTATTGGCTAAGGTACCGAACTGGCAGAATCGTCAGCACGCGGTGCAAAATGCTAAGCGGTATTTCGTCCTTTCTGAGCTCTAATACAGCCGAGGCTGACTTTGCCTTTCTTCCTTCGGAGATCGATAAAATATGTACCAGTCGAGCACTGGGATCTATGTAATCGACTTCCATCGAAATTGCTGGCTTTGTGCTAAAATTTGAAACCATTATCACTATTGGTAGTATTGGTTATCCGATTACTAATATTTTCATGGTAGAATGAAGATTGAAGAAGTATCGTTAATTTGTATGCTGACCTACGTGTTGAGAATATCAATTGACAAGGTTTTTATCTTTGATATAATATCGAAATATCGAAGTAGTATCAATTACAAATTGAAATCAAGTCAAACAGTCAGAGAGAACATAAACCACCAATGTATTAACTCAGATGACTACACTTACATGCATACATAAACGCACAGACATACATACCTATAAACAAGTACGTATAAGCACACACAATCTCACACGCATAGAGAGAAACACTCACACAAACGTACACAGAGAATGAGAGAAGGAGAGAGAGAGAGGGGAGAGAGAGAGAGAATGTGAGAAAGAGAGAGAGAGAGAGAAAGAGAGAGAGATAGAGAGAGAGAGAGAGAGAGAGAGAGAGAGAGAGAGAGTGAGAGAGAGAGAGAGAGAGAGAAACGCACAATCACACAACATACATATATAGTTGTATGTATGTATGCATCTGTATGTACAGGATTCTCCATAATTCAAAATGGAGAATCCTGAACAAACAGAAAGTTTAAGGACGGCATAATATATTAGGTGGGAGTGAGTGGAGCAGGTTCTAATACATCCAGACAGGCGTATCTCTTGCATTTCTGACATCACCAAAGTCATGGTATTATCAGAGGACAATTGATTTTTAGAGGATAAATGGCATGTTAAGGGATACTCAACACATATCCAGGTAAAATGTGTCTCACACAGGTCCCATAACATTATAAATGTGTATCGAAACGATTGCCTAGCCACTGCAACGTAAATGTATTCTACCTGGACTTTGTGAAGTTGTTTGGTAACGTTGATTAAATGTAATGTCATGTGACACATTTTGTCATCTCTGCATGTTTGGCAGTTGCTACATAATATTTTGAGAGACAAATGTGAAATTGTTATAGCCAATGTGCTCTGTTAAAGCTTGTAAGGATTATGAAGTAGGCACCACCTCAATAGGAAAGACTGAAGGTAGTCAAAAGATAGTCAAAAGCCCCAACAATGCCAAACAACTCCAGAAAGATCCCTGAAATAATACAAGATCTATCCAACAGGACTTGTTGAACAAATTCTGTATTGCTTTTGACAATATGTGATGCTTACACTGATACTCGACAAACAACCAAGAAAGGTAGAAATCCTTGCCCTATGCATGTCCTCCTGGACTGGAGAGTTTGATGCTACTAATGTACCATTTAATCTGTTGACAAATACACGAAAGTCATGAGCAAGGAAGAAGTGTCCCGATGCTCAATATCCTGGGGAGAAATACCTGGGAATCGTTTGTAGCGAGGGATCAAGGAGATTGGAAGCACCAAGAGTTAAGACAAGTGGAAAGACGAGGAGGCTGGTGGTGCCTGAGTGGTGGAGGTACATGTCCAGCCAGCTCCAAGCACTAACAGCTATTATAGTAGTAATAATAGAAATAGATAAAGAGAGAGAGACAAGAGGCCGGAGTGCGTCAGCTGATTATAGACTACCAGTCAAATGGCCCTTCTCTGGACGCAGTCCAATATGTCACTTTGTGTATGAGTAGCACTGTCCCAGTTGTGGGAGAAGTACAGCATTGTGGGTCTTACTTCAGTTTGTAGAGCGTCAATAGCTGTTGAGGGTTGAAATATTTTCTGGTTCTAAAAAACAGCCAGTCTGTGGGATACATTCGTACCTGTATTAAAGATGTACTTTCGGTGATCGTGAAGCCCAGAATTTGGATCGACAGCGAGAACTGTAGTTGAGGGACGTTCATATTTAGTAGGAGTAATGTTTGAGTGCATTTGCTGTTAAAAGAGGCAAGGTTGTCATATCCCAATGAAAGATTGTCTCAAAATCTCTGTTCAATAAACCAGCGCAGATTTTCTGTGTGGCGTCTAGACTGCGTGTGGAAGGTGCATGTTTGGGAAAGAATGAAGGTTCATGTCTTCTGCATACCCCCCACCCCGATGTTTTTGCATGTAACGGTAAGTAGTTCCCTAATGTATAGAAGAAACAGAATGAAGGCCAAAACCGAACCCTCGAGAACGCTCGAGCTCCGTCAACACATGCTGCTATTATGTGACCAAATACGCTACCAATGTAAAAGATGAGATTTGGTTGGAGGTGATAGTGGAATTGCACGGGGTATTTGCATGCCAGATACAGTCGAAGGTTTATTGGTGTCTAGAGCAGCATTATATTAAAGATAGAAGATAACCTATCCATGATTACAATATACCAATAAAGATATAGTCATAACTTGGAGACCGGTTTGGTGATGTATGTTTGATATACATACGTAAATGTAATATTTTTTATCTGGAACCACAAATTCGTGACCCCTGTCTTTCAGATGGGTTGACTAGTTCCGTACTTTAGATCTAACAACATCTAGCACTCATTACACACTTTATCAGTGCAGAAAATCTGCGAAGTGGCTGTTAAGCAATTGTTTCTCTTGTTGGTGTCCATTTAAAGTTTTCTTGTATTCTTTATGAAACATTTCAAAAGGCATCAGCAATTGAAGAGAATATAATATAATGATTGTCCCATTGACTTTCCGAGACATGGAATTGAACTCACTATATCTCGTACCATACTTATTAGTACGTTCGTTTTTATTACAAAAGTATTGCTCCTCATCGAAGAGCATCATTTTTTTCGTTATGATACCTGTTTATATTTAGGTGGATTGAGGTAAATTGCATGACCTCAAACCATGCTCTCTGTCGTGACTTGATAAAGGCCAACGAAATTTTGAGAACCTGAGCATTTACAATTCGACACATATCACATGAAACCATAACACTTTTATTAATAACAGAGCACATACATTGCACACAAACACACACACATACGCACACACACATACACATACGCACACACACATATACGCACACGCACACATACGCACACACACACACACAAACACACACAGACACACACACACACACACACACACACACACACACACACACACACACACACACACACACACATAAGAGGTCATTTGATTTTTAAGATTTCTCCATCGCCGTTTAAAAACTTTTATCGGGTTTCAAATGATTAATAGATATGACACAACATTTTACCCATAAATTTATGAAGGAGGGGCATATGGAATATGAAAGGAGCAATGAACTTCTGTGGAGTTCATTTAACACACAAAATTTTTGTTCCCAAAGGAAATACATTTTAATGAAGAAATTTCAATTTAAATTTTCATCATATTTTTTCTTCTTTTTTAATAAAAAAAAAGAATGATAGTTACTTCTATCTGTAAACTGATATCTTACAAGGAAAATCTCCCAATTTAAAACATCAAAAACGTGCGTATTTATAGCCTGATGTGAAGTCACTGCTGATGACCGAATTAGGAAGAAATATTGGGCGGGCAACGATGCTGATGGTTCCTTTCTACAAGCTAACTCCATATCTGGTACATAAACAACATATTTAACACTCAACAATGAGATTTACGGCAACGGGATCAAAAACATTTGACTGATAGAATTTTTTTGAGTAAGCGATGGAGACTTAACATAACTACTTAACCTGCTACAAGTAGCAGATAAGCCTCACCTCAAATCTCATCCTACTGGCATTAAACCTATGTACATTCAACCCAAGACAATATATATATATATATATATATATATGTGTGTGTGTGTGTGTGTGTGTGTGTGTGTGTGTGTGTGTGTGTGTGTGTGTGTGTGTATACGTTTTTACTTTTTACAATCATTTGACTGCGGCTATGTTAAGGCACCGCCTTGAAGGATTTTAATCGAACAAATCGACCTCAAGACTCTTTTTAAGCTTAGTACTTATTCTATTGGTCTCTTTTGCTGAACCACTAAGTTACAGAGACATAAACATACCAACACAATTGTTAAGCGGTAGTGGGGAGAAACACAGACACAAAGACACACACTCATATATATATATATATATTTTGTTGTGGAGCAAGCTTCTTACCATTACAAACCCACGCCTGCTCCTATCTATATCAATAAAATATATGATGGCCACGAGTGGAATGGTCCAATGGAAGTCATCATACCAAAGCATGATGGTAAACAACGACACTAACAACACTAACAGCATCAACGACACTACAACACCAACAATAAGGAGAATAAATTTATGGAAACCACACAAATAAAAATAGGATATTTTTAGGAAGAAAGTTAGCGTGCATATAACACTTTGAAGGGCCTCCGTGACTGGTAGGAAGAAAGGAGGAGGGAGATGTCCTCAGACCAGAGGTCAGGTCTGAATGCTTGCAACAGATTGGACTCTGTTAAAGGAAACAAAGAACCAGCCTGATGGTGGTTTTACTTGACCATGGGTTAAATCTAATACCCTAGAAAGTCAATGTGGATCCAAACCACATTTTCCAGTGTAACACCTGCTCTTTTACGGTTGTAGACGCTAACTTGAGGGTGACGTGACTCAGACTTCTGGCATATCAACTGACCACAAACAGGATTCTGTTCGGCTCGTATTGCTGTTGTCGTCACTGTTGCTTTTTTCGTCCATCTAATTGTTGTTGTTGTTATTGTTGATAATATTATTGTTGTTGTCGTTATTATTATTGCAACGGCGTAAACACATGAGATATTATTATTTAATTGGACAGCAAATACCATACAAGAATTAATTCAAAGTGAAACTGACTGTGATCTTTTATCTGTTATCTTGTAGTTTGTGTTTTACTACGCAAAGGACACAGAGTAGCCATAATTAGCATTTCACTTAAATGCTTCTCAAATTTCTTTAAGGTGGCATCCTACCTAAAATATAACATTTCGGAATTCTCGCTGGAAAGGTTTCATCTGCAATCATTTGATAGCTATCAAGCTCAACCATACCATGCTATCACATTACAGACTTTGCCTATCGTATGTCTTACTGACCGATCAAGTGGTTAGGAGTTCGCAAATGACGTCATTCAATCAACTCGGAAATATGTTAGTGTGTATGTGTGTGTGTGCGCGCGAATGCGCGCGTGTGTATGTGTATGCGTACGTGTGTAAGTGTGCGTGCATGTGCGAGTGCGTGTGTGTATCTGGGTATATGTGTGCATTCGGGCTGCTTGCGTGGGCATGATTCTCTATTTATGCGTTTTATGCAGCATGTGTGTATATGTATGCTTATAATTGTGCGTGCATGTAGTGGTGTCACTATGCGCATGGATCCTGTGAGCGTATCATTACATTTATGTGTTCGCGTATGTATGTGTAAATGAACACATGTGTCTGATTGCGTGTGTGTATGTTAAGGTGCCATATGGATTTATATGAAGTATCCGTGGGGGTATGTAAGGATGTTGCATTCATTAAATGTCTCCTGTCATCCAATATGTTAGAAGGGAGCGTAAAATTACATTTTACAACAAATAAAACAACCGCGACATCAACAAAGACAAAAACACATTATCAAAAAGTGCTATGACTAGAAGCACAACTACTACTGCTGCCACTAACATTACTACTATTACTATTGGTAATAGCCATAATAATCATAATAATAATAATAATAATAATAATAATAATTATTATTATTATTATTATTATTATTATTATTATTATTATGGAAGACTCGGATAATGGTGGGTACATGTACCTTGGGATCCTGGAGCTGGACAATATCTTGCACAAAGAAATGAAAGACAATGTCATCACTGCTTATTTCAAGCGCCTCAAACTTCTCTTGAAATCAAAGATCAACTCAAGGAACCTTGTGACTGCCATCAACATTTGGGCGGTTGCTGTAGTTTGCTATAGTGCACCCATCCTGAAATGGACACAAGCGGAGATTGACCAACTCGATCGCACTACCCCAAAGACAATGACAATGCATGGTGCCCTCCACTTCTAAGGCAAATAAACACAGTATACCGAAGTCACCACCACAAAGCAGACGCAGGCAGAATATATCTACGCCGCTCAAAAGAAGGCCGTGACCTGAATCAGACAGAGAATTATTATAAAATAACAACAGTTGGACTAGAAAAGTACCCAGAAACAAAGAGTGGAAGACTACTACATGTAATAAAGCAACGCGACAAAAAGAAAACTGTTTTCTCTATACACAAGGAGGCAACAAAAGATAAAACAGAAACAAACTACATTGATACACTGACCTCAAATGACAACATAACAGAAATGGTCGAAGAGACAAAAAATAACATGGAAATAGAATTACAAAACATATTAAAGAAGAAATGGAGAGAAAAATCACAGCATGGCTTGTACCCCGCAAGGGTTGACGGAGAAGGATTCAGCCTAAGTGAAAGCTAACAATGACTCCGAAGCACTGGATTAAGAGCTGAAACAGAAGGACTGATGCTCACTGCATTAGACCAATGTCTGACTATGAACAACTATAAATGCAAAATAATAGAAAACACTAAATGCAGAATGTGCAACCGGCACAACGAGACAGTTGACCACATCATCTTGGGCTTCTCAATCCTTTCCAAAGCTGAATGTATATACAGACACGATCGTGTAAGTAGTTATTTCCACTGGACAATATGCCAACACTACAACATAAAAACTGACAATAAATCATATAAATATGTGTCACACAAGGTACAACACAACGACCAGGCCACAATCATCTGGGACATGCCTGTTCAAACCGACAAAGAATAAATATAGGACAAAATATTCTCCAAAAAGAACTGGAGAAATTGCCAAAGTACATTCTCAACAACAAAGAACACGCAATGTTGCACACACCCCAGCAGCACAGAGATGTAGCAGGTGATGCAGTAGAAATTTGCCTGAAACTACCAAATGTTGAATAATAATAATAATAATAATAATAATAAACGCACCCACGCAGTACCAGGCAGTGGCTCTCGTGGTTTCTGATCTTAACTGATTGGAAGTGTTATCATGTACATTGTTTTATCTTGGCATAAAAGATGGGCTACAGCAAATATTTTGCTCAATAACACAGATTTGTATGTCTGCTGTTTGACCATAACCAGTTGAGCATGTCCCTTAGTGGCTGACGATAGGTGCATCTCTGACCACGAGCAGGAGTAGTGGAGGGAGCATCATAGCTATGTGTTGAGAGGAATTCTTTGAGGTTTGAATAATTCACCTCTGGAAACATGAGTATTTCGTTCGACATACTTAAAGAACCCTTATTCAAGGACCTTTTGAGTGGGATGGACTACTCGACCTGAAGAAAATTCTAACTGGGTCCCACCTACAAGGTCATGCGTTGTTTATCTTGATATGAGATCAGCATGTTGCGCACATATGTTTGTGATACATGTGCCTGGTGTACCTTTATCAGACGGGTAGTCATGATATGGAAACTGGGCTTCACATATTTTACCCTAGTGTCACTTTGATGGTATTCACTGCTTTCTCCCCGCCTCTCTCTCTCAATAGTATTAATAATAATAATAATAATAATAATAATATTAATAATAATAATAACAACAACAACAACAGCAACAACAACAATGATGATAATAATAATAATAATAATAATAATACAGTGGAGCATCTAATCTCTGAGATTGAAACTGGACTAGCTAATCTCTAGGTGTAAGGTTTTAGCACCGGCAGAGTTGGCCAATATCTACACTGGATAATATGTCGGCATTATAAAATCAAAACTGCTGACAGATGGTACAAGCACCACTCTGAAGCTGTAAGTGATGGAGAAAATATAACAATTCTTTTGGATTTTTCTATAGATACACACCGGACCATTGTTTAACACAGTACGACCATAAGAAATATTTCGAGCCGAACACTGCAGTTAATTTGGATATCCATGATTTATTTTGGCATTTAGTATGGTACACAGATTGCAAATTTGTTCTAATACTGCTTTTGTTGTTGCATATGAAGAAAAGCAAAAATAGCAGCAGCAGCAGCAACAGTTACAAGAGCAAAGACTACAACAGCAAATACAACTGCAACAAAAATAGCAACAGCATTAGCAATAATAGTAGTAAAAGCAAGAAGAGCAAGAATAAATGCAGCGATAAAATTTACATCTGCAACAATAACAATAACAACAACAAGAGCAGCAACACCAGTAACAAGAATAAAGACAGCATAAAAAGAAGCAGCAGTAACAATAACAACAACAACAACAACAGCAGCAGCAAAGCAGCAGTAGCAGCAGCAAACACAGCAGTATTCTGACAACAAGAGTCATTCTGAGATGTTTTTCTACACTGTAGTACATAA
>NC_068991.1:29896185-29898048 GCF_001194135.2 Octopus bimaculoides
CCTCATCATCATCATCATCATCATCATCGTCATCGTCATCGTCATCGTCATCATCATCATCAAGAGGAGCTGTAGTAAGTCAGAAACTCTAGACCGGATTCATGTTTTTGTAAATACTACTAAGAAAACTGCGGTTGGTTTCTGTAATGATTTTAAAACATTAAGTATGGATAACACGAGAACAAGATCTGCCATTGAAGCTGCTTTCAAAAGCCCACACAAATGTCACAGACTTGTTTGGTGTCTAACAGCAGAAAAAAATACTTGCAACAACATCATTAAAAACTACAATAATAATAACTTTTATAACAATGATTTTTTTCCAGTCTAGAAACAATGCCAGTAATTTTGTGACAATTGGAATAGTCTATACGTACGGCCCTATAAGTGATTATATATTAATCGAATTTTTGTCCTTCATCCTCACCCCAGGATCGATAAAACGATCTATCAGTTTAGTACTGATTTATTCATCTCTCATCTTTACTGGCATTGTGCCAAAGACAGAAAACATTCAGGCGCGTCAGCAGCATTTCTTCTGGCACTTTACGTACTGAGTTCAAATCCGATAGAGGGCAGCTTTGCCTTTCATCCCTTCGGGGCCGATAAAATAAAGTACTTGTCAAGTTCTTGTGAATGGTGTTGACTATTATCTCCTCTCAAAATTGAGTTTAGTGCCTAAATTAGAAAACAGAAAACTATTACTTGTTTATGTTATTCTACCTTATGTTACTCTACCTTATAATCATGTATATTTTACTACTGGTATATGTACACATGTATGCACATATACGCATTTAAGGTGATCTACATGTCTACATCCAGGTATACATATCTAGATATGATCTTATATGTACCTATGTGTGTAAGCTTATATATGTATATATGGTTATTTTTATGTATGTATGTAGGTACATGCATGTACATTGATATGAACGTGTATATCTGCGTATATATGTGAGTATATATATATATATATATATATATATATATATATATATATACAATATATTGTGTGCGTATTTATATGTATATGTGTGTGTCTTTTTTTTGCACATATATGGGTATAGTTGTACAGTTTTTATATGTATACCTTAATCGTATATCTACACGAATTCCTGAATCTATATATTCATGTGTAAGTATGCCTTCACGCACGTGTGATTAAACATACACACACTCTTCTCCATATTAGATTATCTTTCTTCTACATTATGTGTAAATTTTTGTAGACTTATGTGTACCCTTGTACTCGTAGTCTTTTCTTATATTTATACTGGCACGGCTCCCCTACAACTCAAATACCATTATGACCATACTACCATTCTATATCCTTCTCATTTAACATTAAGCTGGATTAATACCTCTGAAATAATCTTTATATATATAAATAGGGAGAATTCTCAGAATTCTCAAAAAAAAAAAAAGACGAAAACAGGTGATGTAGACAACAAACAGATGTATTAGTTTAACGCTCGGAAGTGAAAAAGTCTTTAACGTTTCGAGCCTACGCTGTTCCACAGCAAGGAACACAGAAGGAAACGAGGAGAGAAATATATATATATATATATACACTAAAATAAACCTCCTATATAACACACACATCCCTATCCAAGTTTTTATTTTTTCTTCATCTCTTTCTCAGCTTATTTATCTCCCCTACATTTACTTTGGTCTAACTTCATATTAGAAATTTTAAATTCACATTTTTATTTTTCTAGACACCGTAAGTACACACTACTTTAATTGTAATATTAACAATGGCTTCAGTTTTTACTTATTTTCTCCTTTAATATTTTTATGTAAACATGTGTAATTTATATACATCATCTTCTGTGTGTGTGTGTGTGTGTGTGTGTGTGT
>NC_068991.1:29900146-29902189 GCF_001194135.2 Octopus bimaculoides
GTACGTACGTACCTATCTACCTACCTACCTACCTACCTACATACATACATACATACATAAATACATATATGCATACATACATGCATACATAATTTACATCTACATATTTATACATGTGCGTGTGTGTGTGTGATTATAAAGTTCCCCATTTAATTCTTTCGTAAGCCACATGTTTTCTGACTCATAGGCCGCCCGCCCTTACTTCAAAAATAATTAGAGGGATCAACGCCAAGAATGCTGGGGGTGGATCATTTACCTTGCTGACGTAACCATCTTCTGTTTAGTTGTCTCCAATATATTCTTGGTTTGCTTCCAGAGATTTTAAAGATTAAGAAACGAATGAAAAAGCGCACTTTTCTTATAGAAAAATAAAGCAAGAGTGAAGTATTGCATATATTTGAAATGATATCAGTTCGATTGCAGTAGAAGCAGCAGCAGCAGCAGCAGCAGCAGTAGCAGTAGTAGTAGTAGTAGTAGAGCCAGTCATTTTTAGGGTTGGGGCAAGTCGGTTACATCGACCCTAGGGTATGACTGGTACTTAGTTTATGAATCTCGAAGGAATGGAAGCAGCGTTTTATTAGCAACAAGGTATCACGCCTACAAATAAGACACTAGCATAAGGAGGCTGCCAATACACATGAGATGGAAAAGAAAAAGCTCTATAAGGATGAAGGTTGGTGTAAGAACTTCTACAATGAATATATTAAAACTTAGGGTAAATTAGAAACACAATACGTAATATAAATGGCATTAAAAGAAAAAGATAAATCTTACAGTATGGAAACAAATTTCGTCACCCACTCACTTACGAATGAGAAAATCTCCATCTGTGTAAGGTCAGTGTAGGCTACAACTCTGATCTTGTTGTTGTTGTTGTTGTTGTTGTTGTTGTTGTTGTTGTTGTTGTTGTTGTTCTTCTTCTTCTTCTTCTTCTTCTTCTTCTTCTTCTCCTCCTCCTCCTCCTCCTCCTCCTCCTTCTTCTTCTTCTTCTTCTTCTTCTTCTTCTCCTCCTCCTCCTCCTCCTCCTCCTCCTTCTTCTTCTTCTTCTTCTTCTTTTTCTTCTTCTTCTTCTCCTTCCTTTTCTTCTTCTTGGGCTCTTAGAACCGAAAACATGCTAAGGCGATGTTTCCATAACTGCACCTGATAGTTCCTAGACCGCTGTTGGCATCACTGCTTTCCTGCTTTAACATTTTTCTATCTCATCAAAGTAGAAAGCCAAAATCTTATTGTCACTACAACATATATAGCAGTTGGACTGTTTATTTGTGCAGCAACGGTTTGGTCATCCTCACGCGAATATTGTGGACCATATGGTAAAGACCTGAAAATGCAATCATTCGCAAAAAAGTTTATTTTAAGCTGCTTAAATGGTCAATAATACTTGACTAGCAAGAATATTTTAATGAAATTTCCATAAGGCAAAGTCGTCCCTTTGAGATTCGAACTCGAAACCTAAAGGGAAAATAACATAAGTAAAAACTACAAGAAATTTTTTTTTCGTCATGCGATCTCACAACAGCTCAATTTACAAAACCATTCGTAGTAGTATTGAGAAAATATTGTCTATATTAAGAAGCGAAACTGCTTCTATACAATTGACAGAAATAGTAAAATTTAGTTTCCAGAAGTGGAAGATAAACTGTTGATATCATATTTGTTACACCTGACGTTAAGGTAACATTGTAAATAGATAATTCGAAAACTCTCTTGAGAAAACATTGATAAGAGATTTGGCAGGTATGGATATGAAAAGAAGAATTCTAATAGCATCTACATATTTAAGTGTGGGGCAGTTAAATTGGTGTTGTACTAGAAAGATTGGTTGATGAATTGTTCATACAATCATAACATAACATATTATAGCGGTTTCTTATAACAAGATTGTGTAACACTAGCGATAAAAGTCGTTTAGTTTACCACTGTGATAAGTGATGTTAAACCGAGCTTCACTTACACCGCTATCTTTAGACATGGCATAATAGTTCAATCATATGTCTTCATACAGATACTCACATACATAGACACACACTCACACACAAACAC
>NC_068991.1:29903447-29904503 GCF_001194135.2 Octopus bimaculoides
ATAATCATAATAATAATAATTCTAAGCAAAACACTTTCAATACAGTAAACATAAGAGCACCACAGCAAACCACTGCACATACCCAAGGCGCACAGAGCTGCGCTCGGTAGTGAAGTGAAAGCACGTTATAAAAATAAAACTACTGAACAATAATAATAATAATAATAATAATAATAATAATAATAATAATAATAATATACTTCTACGCTTCATACACACACACACACATACACACACACATACACACATACACACACACAAACACTTCATCTATCTAATTCTAAGATACATGTATATGAAACACTATGACATATGTAAAATTACACATTTATTCCTGTAACGAATGTGATTTTATAGCAAGCCTGACTCTGTACAAGTAAGTGTAACATAGTACTCACTCGCTTACCATCTCTCACCCAAGCTATAGATAATAGCCCTGTACGCGATTGTATAGACAAGAAGGAATAGCAAGAATTTTAAAACATTTCTCTATTTGCCTCAAGGGTGATAAATAAAGGTACATTATTTAGCTACATTAAAGGTGTTGAGAAGTTAAAGCCGAATCAGTTATTAAATATAAGAGACATAGGGAACAAAATGAAATCTAAATGAGACAGGTCCTGGAGACCAATCAAGGGATTCTACAGCTCTATGGTTACCCTGACTATTAGAGCAGGTGTTCTAATAGTCCAAGTTATAATCTCCAGCCTACAGGCACAGGTTAGCAGTGGGCCGAGTCGTTATGTTCTTTTTATTTATTTATTTTTTGTTAAATTTCCTGAAAAGTACCATCGTTCTCTCTAAGAAGAACTTGTATAAGCAGATGAGAGTTTGACCAAAGAGGAAGGTATTAATCTTCTGTCCTTTTCAATCTTATCCATCAGACAAGGGGAAACTGACTGCCCTTTGAAGAACTGTTTCGTTGTCTTGCATCTATATCGGTTTACGGTGTTGCCGTATTTGCATATTGTATTTATAACAGGAAATATATCTCAGTAGTTCTGCCTGATTAGACGTTTCTAGAAAGCCTACATTGATCTTAATCTAAAACCCCTC
>NC_068991.1:29904513-29910372 GCF_001194135.2 Octopus bimaculoides
AGAATAAGCTATTCGGTTAACCCTAGTCGGTTCTGAGATTCTCTGGATAACATCGTCACTCCTGTCTATCACTAGCACCGTACGGAATGCAATGGTTGAATCTTCAACGGTTACGTTTCTCGTATGGTAGACAATTGTGAGCAGCTTTTTTAACATTCCAGTTATGGAGAGTACACTGTAGGATTGGGAGTGCACATATTAAAGTGATTACTTTCATATTTTCAATACAAATGCTGCTAAACACTACGCACATGTTAAGTAGGGGATTTTCGACGTAATAACACTACAAGGCAGTGCACAATTAGTGCATTAACTAAAAGCAGAATAAGTGGAAATGAAGCAAAATACAGTAACAGCAAAGAATGGGGGGAGGGGTTACTAGATATTTTCGTTTTAGACAAGAAAGAATCCATCAATAAAGACACAGACTAGAATATGCTTGAGAATATGACAAAGTGACAATGTTTGGAGATACACCTATACAGCCAAACGAGGATGTGTAAATAATTGTCTGGATATTGTTGTCAAGGACCACCAGGAAATTAAGTACCTCCTAATAGAAGTATTCCAACAGAGGGCGAAGTATCACTCAAAGAAATGGAGAAATTATCCAAATAGAAACAATCCTGTAATGGAGAAATCCTGAATGTAGGGACTGAAAACAGATACAATCCCTATGATAAGAGGCAACATTGGAAGGATTTATAAAAATATATCGATAAATACATAACTCAGACCCTAGGACTTGCCATTATACACAACATATAGAAAATGGCACTGCGCACATGTTATGCCGAGGTCTTATAATGCATAGAAAATACGAAAATCAAACTGTCAGGCCGTCGGTTACGTCGATTAAGGTTCCAGTTGATCCGATCAATGGAACAAACGGCACGTGAAATTAACGTGCAGGAGGCTGAACATTCCACAGACACGAGTACCTTTACGTAGTTTTCAGGGAAATCTAGCTTGACACAGAATGTGACAATGTTGACTCTTTTGGATTACGGTAATAACTCATTTTTGCCTGTTGAGTGGACTGGAGCAATGGCAAATAATTTTTATTTCTCAAGGACACCGTCGGTAATCGAACTCACAATGTTATGATCGTAAGCCGAATACACTATCCACTAAACCACAGGCCTTCACGAAAATCAAAGCAATACACTACACGTACACAAAGCACACAGAACTTAAGAGGTTGTGCAGTAGATATACCATAAAATTAAGATTACTCAGTAATAATGCTTCCATCTATAGGCACGAATTTCGAAATTTTGGAGGAACGGGTAAATCGGCCAGAATACTTGATTGATTCTCATTTCATCGACTCCGAAAGTATGAAAGGCAAAATTGACCTCGAAGGCATTTGAACTCAGAACGTAAAGGCGGACGAAATGCCGCTAAGTAAGTTCTCCGGAGTGCTAACGACTCTGCTATCTCACCGCCTTTGTAGCAATAATAATAATAATAATGATAATAATAATAATAATAATAATTTCAAATTTTGGTGCAAGGCTAACAGTTTCGAGGAGGGGTGTAAATCGATTGCATCGACCCAGTGCTCAACTGGTACTCAATTTATTGACCTCGAGAAGATGAAAGGCAAAGTCAACCTCGGCGGAATTTGAACTCAGAACGTGAAGACGGACGAAATGCCGCAAAGCATTTTGCCCGGCGTGCTAGCGATTCTGCCGGCTCACCGTCCATAGTAGTAGTAGTAGTAGTAGTAGTAGTAGTAGTAGTAGTAGTAGTAATAATATAATAATAATAATGATAATAATAATAATAATAATAATAATAATAATAATGATGATGATGATGATGATGATGATGATGATGATAAATTAAAAAAAAAATAATAATCTACAAAATGTCGATGGCGCAAAAATACTCTGCTAAAAATAGCCTGTTTTAGATGCAATTAGTTTGGTCACCAAATGTTCTCTCGTTTGTTTTGTTTATTCTCTTCCGCTAAATGTCAGTAGTGACACAATGAATGTTTGTTTGTATAGCAGTAACTTTGTGGTGACCACCATAGAGCAAGTGGTTGGTAACTAGAATGTCATTACTATGACACAATTACAACTGCAGTCATTTTCGCTTCTAATGTCCTCAACTAAAGCATGAACGCTACATCACGTATACTTTCACTTCGTTGAGGGTTTCGAACACATTGGCCTTGTGCTAAATTATGAAACGACAGTCATTATTATTATTGTTGAGTGAGAGTGCAGTACATGCCATCAAAGTGAAACTGAGATACAAATATACGAACCCCAATGTACCCATCATGACTACCCGTCTGATAAGGGTACACCAGACACATGCATCACAACCATATTATTATTATTATTATTATTATTATTATCATTATTATTATTATTATTATTATTAGCATGCCGGACAAAATGTTTAATGGCATTTCGTCCGTCTTTACGCTCTGTGCCAAAATTATTTATTATTATTATTATTATTATTAATATTAATATTATTATTATTATTATTATTATTATTATTATTATTATTATTACTACTACTACTACTACTACTACTACTACTACTACTACTACTACTACTACTACTACTACTACTACGCAAATGCATGCTAATTTAGTCAACAATGCGAGTTTTCATTCGAATTTGTTTCAGTACTTTAGTTTGCGCTTTTGTTCTTGTGCCAAGTGTACCAATTACTACTTGCCTTGGTATTCTGCAGCTTCTGTAGCTCTCTGGCTTGTTGGTGATATTTCTCACTTTTTTCAATAGGCGGCAGAAGCACCCAGAAAACATTTTAGTGAAGCTGAGTGCCGCTTCCCTGGCACTTTTTAGGGACTCTGAGAGTTGTGGGGGCAAATTATTTTTAGATGAGAAACTTAGTCAAGATTCTTGCAACAAGGCAGAACCTGCTAAAATCAATCATGTGCCAGGCGATGCTGTTCCATCGGGCGACGGATTAAGTCTACCAATCATGATCAGAGTCGATCCTTCTGACAGACTTTTGCATACTTTCCATCTACACAATTTTGCTCACAAAACGTCGGTCAACGTGAAGATAAAATAGAAGGCGCTTGTACCGGGTGGCTCAAAGTGGATGGAATCCGAAACAACGTTGCTGCAAATTAAATTTCTCAACGACATTGTCACTTTTGCTTTGCATCCATCGGTTCCCGTAAATATCAGAAATTTTTGTTAGCTGTTTCGGAAATGTCATTTCTACAACTTAGTCTATTTTGTGTGGGTGCGTTAATTTCTAACCCACTAACCTATGAGTTAATTCTTCGAGACATTTGCATTGATATATGATGGTGTGTGAGTCGAAGGTTACAGCCGTTTATTTAGAAGACGTGGTATTGAATAACTTAATAATTGAGGGCTTTAATATATTATCTTGCTTTGTTGAATAAACCAATCGCACTACTTCCTGGTAATGTAATTGCCTTATACCTTGGAGAACTGCAGACGGCTGGGAGTATACGGTATTTGTCATTCAACAGAACGGTCTGCCGTTCGCATCTTGTTTTTTCCCACTTTGGTGATGTTTGATGGCCAAGACAACTAGATAGTCCACCAACAAGTAATTATATATCACATATGAACAGATATGACTGCGTGGTTAACGAAATCGCTTATAAGATACTTGGCTTTGCATTCAATACCACTGTGCGCCAAAATTGGGTGTGTTTTCTACTATATGCCTTCAGAGAGAAATTTTGACTGAAACGGTATGGAGAGCTGGTGGTAGGTATACTTACGGTTCTGTTGCCAGAATTAACACCACCAGGTAGCCCCTGGGTTGGAGGAAAACTTCCTTTCTTCCTCTACTCACCAGTCTTGGAAATTCTTAAAACAATCAGGGGTCAGCTCTCCTTTTTTTAACAAGTCATCTAAAACAAAAAGCCATTAGCTACCGCCATTAGATGTATATCATGTAGGTATAACTTAGCTGCCACCTGGTGTAAATCAACAATACTAAATAGCGAGAATATTGGCAGGCTAGAAGAGTTTTACAGAGCTCTGTTGAAAGCATACGACACCAGTGTGAACAAAATCATGTCTTCCCTCAGTTTTGATCATATGTCGATGGGATTTAAACTTGGAAAGCAACTGTCCCAGTTAGGGACACAATCCAGCCATCACAAAAAGAACCGGAACACTGAATCTTCCGACAACAAATTATGAAAGATTCCCTCCCTGTGTTCATATTCAGATTTCAGATATTTCCTTCTTTGTCGTTGTCGTTTTTGTAGACAATATTTCTGCCAAGTCAAACCAATCAGTAATATTAGCTTCAAATTTCGTTAGCACGCTGGGCAAAATGCTTAGCGGCATTTCGTCCGTCTTTACGTTCTGAGTTCAAATTCCTCCGAGATCGACTTTGTTTCTTTCATCCTTTCGGGTCGATAAAATAAATACCAGTTTGAACTTTGGGAACGATGTCATCGACTATCCCTATCCTGCAAAATTTAAGCATTGGTCCAAAGTTTGAAATCAATATTACTATCGAATTTTGGTACAAGTCCAGCAATTTCGGGGAAGGCCGTAAGTCGATTACATCGACCCCAGTGCTCAACTGGTACTTATTTTATCGAACCTGAAGGATGAAGGGTAAAGTCGATATCCGTAAAATTTGAACTGAGAACGTGAAGACGGACGAAATGCCGCTAACAATTTTGTTCGGTAATGAAATCGACTTACCCTCTCCCACGAACTTACGGGTCTTGTTATAAAATTTGAAACCAGTCTTCTTAACATAAGCGTTAATGATATGGACGTCAACGATGACGACGACGTGTGAGGATAATGGTGAAAGTGGGTGGGTGGTGGTGGTGTTGACGAAGACGGGTGACGATGATGATGATAGTGGTGTAGATGGTGGTGATGATCATGATGATGACAACGACGATGAATGCGAGATAATAATGATGACGACGACGTTAATGATGATGGTGATGATGACGATATTGATTATGATAATGGTGACAGCGGGGTTGATGATGATAAGGATAATGATGGTGATGATGGAGGGAGGTGATGAAGCTAATGCTAGTGATACTGATAATGATGCTGATGATGCCGAAGACAAAAAGGTTGAAAACGACGACGAAAACGATGGTGGTGGTGGAGTGGGGTGATTGTAGTGGTGGTCGTTGTTGTGGTGGTGACGACAATGACGACGACTATGATGCCTGCATGAGGAGACGCCCAAACGAACGGAGGGCAGTTGTCATTTCAACAACTTGTTTAAATTGACATTTCGCCTCCACAGCGGCACACGCCTGTCATACGATAAATGACTGGTTTAACATTCAAGCAATTATTATTATCATTATTATCATCATCATCATCATCATTAATATTACTTTTTTTGTTGTTATTATCATTAATATTGTTATTATTCTTATTAAGCAACACATTCTATATATACCAGCACTTCGATAATAATAAAAATTTGATAGCTTTGTCATAGATATACGCATATAAGGAAGTCAGAAAATGCATACAGAAAATACACACACACAAACACACACACACACACACACACACACACACACGCAAATGTGTTTCTGTGTGTATACGCACATGTATATGTCTGTCTGTATTATAACACACCCACATTCCTATTCGCGCACACTCACACACGCGCACACACAGATATATACATATATAGCGAGAGACTGACGAATATAAATATATGTAAAATATATGCGCAAGTACTCACACGCACATATTCATGTATATGTATATACATACATATATATGTATGTGTGTATATACACATGCGCGTGCGTGTGTATGTATATGTATATATGTGTGTGTGTGCGTATATATATATATATATATATATATATATATATA
>NC_068991.1:29910869-29912335 GCF_001194135.2 Octopus bimaculoides
CTTTATGGACGGGACACCTAAGGTAATCCCATAAACTGGATTTCCCCATTTTTAATATATACTGCTCTACATCTTAGAGTGTGCTTCTTATTTGTTTACTGCACACAAAGGGCTACACACAGAGGGGACAAACAAGGACAGAGAAACGGATTAAGTCGATTATATCGACTCCAGTGCGTAACTGGTACTTATTTAATCGATCCCGAAAGGATGAAAGGCAAAGTCGACCGCGACGGAATTCGAAATCAGAACGTAACGGCAGACGAAATACTTCTAAGCATTTCGCCCGGCGTGCTAACATTTTTGCCAGCTCGCCGCCTTCTTTCGGATTTATGCTTTTTATAGACAAGATATATATATATATATATATAATAAATGGAGCAAAACGCGTATGATCAATAAGTTCCTTTAACTCCTACATATGTTTCAAAATTTATGTGCACCCTACTCCAAAGAAGTAAGAGGTGCTGGAATGCACATAAATTCATCTTCAGGGAATCACCATACAGAAAGCAAGACATGCGCTAAATGCTAAGGTTGCGTATGAGTTATAACATTATATAGCTTATTAAATGACCGTTAGAAACAAGAACGCTGGTTTACAGGGAGCTGTTAAGGGAGAGAGGCTATGGACGCTATACTAAAAATGTAAATTAAAAGAAGACATAATGAAGGTAGTAAAATCCAAAAATCTAAAGTTTAAAAAAATGGTAAACAAAAAATCTTAGTAAAGGATAAAGGGAGAGAATCCAATGAATTTTTATATATTACTCCTTATGTAAACAAACTTATATACTGAGGTAAAATGAAGTAAAGAATAGATTGTAAATTTACTTAGCTATATAATGTCATAACTCGTACGCAATCTTAGCATTTAGCGCTTGTCTTGCTTTTGTAAGTTGGTTCCCTGACGATGAATTTATGTGCAATTCCAGCACCTCTTACTTCTTTGGAGTAGAGTGCACATATATTTTGAAACATATGTAGGAATTAAAGGAACTTATTGATCGTTCGCGTTTTGCTCCATTTATTATTATTCTTCCTATCTTCTCAAAATACATCACTTTAATATGGAATCTCTACCCATTAACCGGGTATGATATCTCAGTTTTTTTGTATGATATTTGCTACACTGGTAATTATTAACATATTTACATTATAAGATAATATTAATATATACATAAATATTTTTTTTTTAAATTTTTTAGTTTCAGCTCAGAGCTGCGGCCATGCTGATGCACTACCGTGTTGCTACACTGTTATTACAGGGAGCCTCTTACAATTTGTGGCACTTGGTGAAGAATGGAGTTTGATTTAGCAACCCTCATTTGCACCTCCTGCCGCGAGGTAGGTTCATCTGGGACTCTCGACAGGAAGAGGTTCAGCTTTGATTTAAAAACCCCTACATCTACTTTGTGCAGGTTCCTCAGGCTCTTTGGGAGAATATTAAAAAGCTGTGGGCCCCT
>NC_068991.1:29915065-29916792 GCF_001194135.2 Octopus bimaculoides
ATATATATATATATATATATAAATATATGCACATGTATATTTATATATATATATAGATATACACACACACATATGCGCACACGCATACATACGTACGCACACACACACACATATAAATATATACATACACACCAATACAGATCAATTACACAACTGTATAAGTATACAAGTGTGTGCGCGTGTGTGTGTGTCTGAATGCCCGTGTATGTGTGTGTATAATTTTGTTTACTTCCTCTGTTTTCAACGTAATCGGGATCGCCGTGGCATTAAGCGACGCGAACTTCATCAATTTTGTGACATCCGCCTCACGTGCGTTGTTACTACTCCCCAGATGTCACAGTTGAAACTAGCGCGCCCAACACGTCATTAGACACACACACACACGCACACACACACACACACACACACACAACCACGCACACACACGCACATACGCACACAAACATACACACACACACATTAACACACACGCACACACACAACACACACATATACACATACACACGTATGCACGCACACACACACACGCACACACACACGCACACACACACACACACACACACTTACAGAGAGAGAGTATGAGCGAGAGAGAAAGAGAGAGAAGGAGAGAGACAGAGATATAGATATAGATATACATACATGTATATATATATATATATATATATATATATATATATATATATATATATATATATATATATATATATATATATATATATATATATATACGCACACATATTTACTCACATAGTTGTGTGTATATATTCTTGTGCTTGGCGAGAGTCTTTCTCTTGTAATGCCTTATTAATTAACACACTTATCGTGTATATATGTATACATACAAGTGTGCGTGTGTAAGTATATATATTTATGTAAACGTGTGTATAAATACATATACATACATATGTGTGTACATGTATGCGTGTAGGCATACTCCCTATTACACCTTTGAAATATTTTCGCTATAGTTCGTTTTCTCTATATTGTGCATTATTAATTTATTGATATGTACATAGTTTATGTGTGTGTATTTCTGTGAGTGTGTGTATTTCTGTGTGTGTGTGTGTGTGTGTGTGTGTGTCGCATGTCATATCGCAAATCCTTACAGGACGCTTTCGCGCAAGCTCTCCTTGTGTGGGCGACTAAACTCATTATTCTAGTCTGGGCGGAGGAAGGCAGTAATCATAATAACAAAATATTCTCTTCAATGTATTTCCGATCTTAATGTATTCCACTTTACATCTCACCCGTATCCCTAATTAGGTTATTACGCTATATTTGCCTATCAGCTGACCTGATATCACCATTAGTCGAAGTGCCAGTACCTATAAAGTCACTCCATAACGAATTCGCTGCTAAAAATAGCTTCCAAATCTTTCCCAAATCGCACCATACAGTCCTTAAAACAGGGAAGGAGACGTTGGTTAATGGTATTAAAGATGTGAAAAACAAACCAGGCTGGATGGTTAGGACCGGAATGGATTTTGGGAAGAGAATTTGTACGCAATCTGTGGCATGACAGTTCTACTGAGCAGAATGAGTATACATAACTGAATCAACAGCTGCAGACAGTTACACACACACACTCACACATACACATACACGCACGCACAAACACACATATACATTTATAGATATGTGTGTGTGTATATGTATATATGTATGTGTGTATGTCTGTATGTGCGTGTATGTATGCATGTATGTATATATATATATATATATATATA
>NC_068991.1:29919682-29921667 GCF_001194135.2 Octopus bimaculoides
AGAGTTCTCTTACTGTCAAACACTAACCTGGATAAATGAACGCTCGTTTGTCGACGTCCTCACCACTTTTCTCACCCAATCTAACTTCCTATGACATATGTAAATACTATAGATCTACTTGACCAGAGCTTACCTGAGGCTAAAACACAAACAGAAACGTCAATCTAGCAGATCAAGGTGGTCCATAACTCCATAACAATAACAAGAAAAATAAAGGAACTGAGAAAGAAGAAGAAGAAGAAGAAGAAGAAGAAGAAGAAGAAGAAGAAGAGGGAGAGGAAAAAGAAGAATTGGAAGAAGATGATGATGATGATGATGAAGAAGAAGAAAAAGAAAAAGATGATGAAGAAGAAGAAGAATAGGGAGAGGAAAAAGAAGAAGAGGAAGAGGATGATGAAGAAGAAAACGAGGAGGAGGAGGAAGAAGAAGAAGAGGCGGTGGAGGAGGAATCATACATGCCTGACTGCCGATGTATGAATCGTTAGATTCATATATCGGCTGTCAAATTTCGGCAGTAAAGTCCAAACCAAATTAGATGCTCAGGCGGTGGAGTTCTAGAACCGTTGATGATGCACTCGTAATAACAAACTGCAGGGAATTCATAAATTTCAGAAAAGAAAGCAAAAATATTGATAAAAGAAAGTAAAACTAAAACATTTATACATGAAATTTCGCCAAATCATAGTTGACAACTCCGTTCTGACATGCAAGATCAAATATGGGTAAGTCTTGGGTTCAGTTTGAGCCGTTAATTACCTAATCCTACCCCAGGCAATAAGTGACTGCGTGAAAAATCTAACAAAGAAATTTAAAATTAATTACAGAAATATTATAATTTCCCATAGAAAATTTAAAAGTGATATCGGAATGTACTGAGTTTTTGTGTCTCGGGTCAACTATTTACACTGCAAAGGAGTCGCTCCATTCCATTGCATGTAAACGATGTCGAAATACAAACATGTATCTCAGTATACATACTCGAAAATAAGGATATAACAAACACCATTAAATGTTGTTGGCGACGCAGCTTCAAAGACGTAGCCGTGATGGATGCGTCGAGTAACCTGATAAGCATGTATGTATGTATGTATGCATATATGTATGTATGTATGTATGTATGAATGTATGTATGTGTGGATGTATGTATGCATGTATGTGTGTATGTATGTATATGTGCCTTAAGGTATATACGTCTGTGTGCGTGTGAATGTAGGTGCATGTTTATGCATGATGTATGTATATATAACTTTCCATTCATAAAAACATGCAAATTAACATATATACGTATTACACACGTTTTGCATGTGTCGGTGCGTAGCTACTAGATCCCTGTGTTTAAATGCACAATATGGAAATAACACTGCAGAATTACTCGACACTTGATGAAGCCACTATCCGATGTTTTGTTATTTCTCACGGGAATCAAGATATTTTTCTGTTTGTAATTTGAAAAAGAAATATTTATTCTAACCGATTTTATTTAGCATAATTGTTGTATATAGTCTACTTAGATATCAATGTGTGTGCATACACACACATACATACATACATACATATATACATGCATGCATGCATGCGCGCGCGAGCGCACGTGCGTGTGTGTGTGTATGCGTATGCATGTTTACTTAGAAATTTCAAGATTACTGTATTTGATCTTCTCTACTTATCAGAGAAATCGAGACAGGCAACACACGACATTATCGGATTTATCATTTCTTCTAGCAGTAGGAACGAATTATATCAAAGCACCTTCATATTGATATCTGATCGTTAACTATTATTATTATTATTATTATTATTATTTTATGTTTGACTTTTGTTTTGCATTTGTACAAGTTGGATCCAAGTCTCACCCAGAGACCTCAAGAGACAACAAGTTAGAAGTTCATGTAGGTGTTATGCCTAGAGTACCATATATTTGGATTTGTACAGTTTTGTTCAAGTGAATGTTTAAGAAACCATAAGAAAATTATGTGTTTGCTTTA
>NC_068991.1:29923194-29930748 GCF_001194135.2 Octopus bimaculoides
TGAAAATGCAATTTTAAAGATGTTTATTCACTTGATCGGTTTCACTTTTTTAGGAAAAGATTGTCAAAAGTAAAATGTAAAGCTTTTTATAAGCTTTGTTGTGTTGGGTACTGGTTGTCACAAAAGTATTAAAATACATATACACATTCTTTGGTAATAATAAGAAAATGTGAAAAACAGTTTAAAAGAGAGTATTCAACAGAAGGTATTAGGAGTTCAATAAAAAATTATGTTGGTTTCTTTGGTAGTATATATATATATATATATACATAGGAGATATATTTAAGAATTTACAAAAAATTGGAGAGGAATCGACCTGTCTTTTTAACATATTTTCTCTCTTGTGTGTAGCTAGGGAATGTTTAATGGACAATGTGGGAGGCTGGTTAGGGTGGAGGGTAGGAAGAGCAATGTAGAATTAAAAGGATTTCTTTTTTGTATCTGGGCTAGTCTGTCATGATTCAGTGGTTTTGGGGACTGGTCTTAGAGGTCAGAATGGTGTGAGTGTGTGTGTCTCTGTGCACGTCTCTATCTGTGTGTGTATATACATGTGTTTGTGTTTGTGTATGTGGGCCTTTTTTGATGGTCCCAGAATTTATTGTGGTGTGTATGAGTCTGTGTTATATATATATATATATATATATATATATATATTACCCATTTAGTTTGGGTAAAAATGTATTTTATAAAATGTAGTTTCATTGCATTCCTGTATTTTTGATCATCTATTAGAAATTTGTGGAAGGGAAAGATCTTAAATCTGCTGTTGCCACATACATCCAAGTGCGTGCTCAGCGGGATCACATGTAATTCTTTTTGTATGATGCGTTGCCTATGAATTCATGCACGCTCGCAAAAGGAGTTGTTCGTTTCGCCAATATAATTCTTTACAATTAGAGTAGATTATGCAATATTCTCTGTCTTGCAGTTACATTAGATATGACCTTAAATTTGACCGCAGTTAATTACAATCCTTATACAAGACCAAATGAACACTAGCATGGACATATGTAAGATGTATCAGACCAATATACTTCACTGGTACTCTTGTATGGGCACCGGAAGGATGAGATCAAACTTGGCTCAATTTCTAATTATTAGGGCATGGCAAATCAGATGTTCTTCCAATCCTGCAATGTAGTAAGTAGTAGAATTAGTAGTAGTAGTAGTAGCAGTAGTAGTAGTAGTAGTAGTAGTAGTAGTAGTAGTAGTAGTAGTAGTAATGGTGATGGTGGTGGTGGTGGTGGTGGTAGTAGTAGTGAGGAAGGAAGGGGGAAAGAGTGTGCGGTCGAAGGGGGAAAGCTATAATTTCTTACATCAACACAATGCTATAAGTTTATAAGAGGACTTATATGATAATTTGATATAAATTATGCACTTTAAATATTTATAAAGCTGTTCAATATACACTATCGAAGCGGATATATGCTTTGGACTGCTTTAGCAATCACTCATTTCCAACAACACATCTGTCCATCTGTCTACCTGCTTCTCTCCCTACCCCCTCTCTCACCCATCTATTTCTCTCCCTTCCATCATCTGCCATTGTATGATGTCATTATTCAAAGTTTACCACTTCTTATTATCGGATTTAGCTGATAAGGTTTATGTTTAGAAGAATTCTAGATATGGCCACCCAGTCTAAGGACCGCATTGTCTTGTATGTCCTACTTTCGAATTCAATTTCATTTCAGTTCATTCTCATATGTAGATGTGAATGACCAAAGTTAGCATTAAATACAAAAAATGATGAAAATTATATTGGTTTTTAATTTTTTTTTTTCAATTCAGGAGAGAAATCGATGTAACTCTAAACTGAAAACAATTTTGTGATTAACTTCAATGATCCTTCATTAATCAACAAGGGAGCCACTGAATTGTTGCTCAAACTGCTAGATATGGCAACGAAATCAAACTCAAATTATGACATACAACCTAAACAACCGCGAAGTAGTTCAGGATATCCTTTGAAATACTGACTGTTACGGGTGAACTGTCCTTGATTATAGGTTTACACGATCAGGTTTAACCTGGCGTTAAACAACATCAACAACGCCCTCTCTGAAACATAATACTTACACCAGCAGGCGCTATACTAGCGTATAGAATGTCATTAATTCAATATTTATCTAGTCTGTTTCTGAAACAGATAGTTGTGATTTTGAAAGATGCTAAGAAAAATTGATAAATTAATATATTATCAGGTTCTTGTAGTTGTTTAATCAAGTCGTTATTGTTGCTGCTGTTGTTTCGACCTAAACCAGCCTTGATCCAAGAGATCTATGATAAAAGGTGTACCAGCTGTGACTGACTTGTATTTGTTATCCAAACACAATATCTCATAAATAATCTACCTTTCTTAGACAGTTGACAGTGATTTCAGAAAGATTGATGTTTCTTGCAATTCAAGTGAGTATGTAGATGCTCCTTCGTTATATTTATATATACTAGGGTACTACATAAGAGTACAACATATGTTGTACCCCAGTATATATAAATATATTTATATATATTATATATAGTTATTAATTTGCCTGTACAGCTTTATGCACGCGGCCACTAAACTTTTTACCACACATCCCAAATGTCGAATTTTCCATGAGGTTCATATAGATTGTACAATTAGAACGGTTACATGTTTGGACTGGTGGTATTGTATTTTTTGGTGTATCATTTGGCAGTAAGCTTTCTTGAGACTAGGTTGCCTTTAATTTTAATTCTTTTGTTTTGGGTGCCCTTTTCTTTTGTAGGTCATTCATCAAAACAGGTATATCCTGATGGATGACAGATGATGTTTCCGAGTTGCTTGGATTGTGTGTCAATACACAAGGTAAAGTATTGAGTGTATCAGGGTGTTTTCATGTTTCTTGTAATTCTTGAATGTCTACACTTATTGCACGCTTCACATCGTTAATTATTAAGTGACTGCGTATTGTCTTTCGAGTAATGTATTTTAAAGTTCTTGGAGTTGTTTTCTCTGGTTTCAGGATTTGATACAATTGTGCAGATTCTTCTTGCCAGATAAGAAGGTATGCTGTTATTGTTGTTTAACCACAGGTTAGTCAGCTGTGACCGTTCAATCTTCTAAGATTAAAACCATCAGGAACACATTATTCAGTATGTCATTCACTTCTAAGAATGTAATTTGATTTGAAATATAATTAACTAATACACATTTAATAGTGTCTAGTTGTCTTTTGCTATATGTATGTATGTATGTATGTATGTATGTATGTATGCGTGGTATGTGTGTATGTGTGTGTGTACATATATACAGTTATTCAAACTCCTTGCCTTGTGAATGAAGCTGCATCTCTGCACCTTCGTTGGAATCCTCAGCAACAGTTTATTCAGTATTTAAAAATGTTCTTATTTTTATTTTAGTAATAGTTGTGCAGAGCTATTCTTTTCCTCAGTTTGTTTCTAACTTTTACTTTTTAGAATATTTTCTATTGTTACTGCTATATTTATAGTTTTTCAATTTTTTGATTCGTCGTTTGAGTTAATTTGTTTCTTCTCTATTAATAAATCCCATTATTGTATCCTGTTTCACTAATTTGTAATTGTCCTGTGTGTGTTTGTCTGGTGTTGTCATCCAGTTTCATATTCTTTGTCGCTAGTATTACCAAATTAAATTCATGTTTTTTTTTCATATTGACCCAAAGTTAAATATCAAATGAGCCCAAAATAACTTATCACCGACAAACTGCATACCATATACAAAGGACTAATGAATCCCATAAGGCATTTATGATCCGACCCCATGAATGGGACGACTGCTAATCATTCAGATATCCTACACTACATCCAAAATTCGTTACCTATTTGGTTGACACAGTGTCATTCACCAAAACACTGCAACCTCTGCCTTCCAGTGTTTCTTCACACTACCTTTTCTACCTCCACTATGGTGGTCTTGACTACTCAAGATTTGGGGATGTAAAACATGATTTGTACAATTCAAGATCCATGAATTTAATTCCAGTCAAAAGTGAAATATTGCAACTTTTAAGAAGATAGCTAACATCTCATAGAAAAAAGGCGGGACCCATTGGATGATATAGTTCTGTTTATATTATAATTAAAAAAAGAAAGGATGGTCTCGGCAGGTTTGTCTTTGATCACAAATCTTGTTAAAAGCCGACCTGACTTTAAAAAACAACAACAATAACACCATATCTTAACAATTTCTGTTAAAATACGTTACTTTTGTTTCAATTAATTTTGAAAATAATGAAGAATTTCTTAAAATAACTGTCAATATTGAACTAAGGTATAAGGGGGTCAAGCTGGCAGAATTATACTAAGGTATAAGGGGTCAAGCTGGCAAAGATGTTAAGCGGCATTTCGTCCGTCATTACGTTCTGAGTTCAAATTCTGCTAAAGTCGACTTTGCTTTTCATTCTTTTGGGGTCAATAAAATAAGTATCAGTTGAACACTGGGGTCAAGGTAATCGACTTAATCCCGCCACCGAAATTGCTGACCTTCTGCTAAATTTTGAAACGAACATTGAGCTAAATTTTAAGGCGGCGAGCTGGTACAATCGTTAGCACACCGGACAAAATAATTAGCGGCATTTCGTCCATCTTTACATCCTGAGTTCAAAATTCGCTGTGGTCGTCTTTACCTTTCATCCTTTCGGAGTCTATAAAATAGGTAGCAGTTGAACGCTGGGATCGATTTAATCGACTTATCTCTGCCCCCGAAATTGCTGGCCTTGTGCCAAATTTGAAATAAATACTAAATTGAGATTTAGAACAAATTAACATGAAATTTTGATGGAAGATCTTAATTTAGATCTCTTTAACGATTTATGACTATATTGTTGGCAATGTAATTAAAATAAGGCACTCCAAGACATATTACAATACTAATTAAGGTGCATTACCATATGAAAGACTGTATACGGGTGAATTTCTTGTACACCATTTCTGTAGGTTGAATTCAAACCTGTGGCAAGCGTTTCATTCATGCATTGCCATTGTACGTGTTTCAATAGAATATGTGGGATCATGTAACCGGCCATCACCTGGGAATGTTATTGCAATAAACTAGGGTTTAATCTAAATATTCATTTCTTATCCGTTTCTATGACTGAAACAGGATCCAAGCGTCGATTAACGGAGAACTTTTAGAACTTCAGCGACATCTGATTACTTTTTTTACAAAATTCCAGACAAGCAAAAAGCCACGATAAACTATTAACCCTTCGTTATCAAACTGTTGTATTTATCCATATCGCTTCCACGGTTAAGTTTGTTTTATATTTGGTGCAGTACCGGGATGCAAGATTACTGCGTGAAGTTAAATAATTCTTAGTTGTGATAAACAATTAGCATTAAATGTCACTGCGACCATAATGAAAATATTTTAAATTGCAAAATTGTTTTTTATTCACTAATACTCTAAATATATTACTAAAGAATCCGAAGTCACATGTGACCATTTTTACGTTGAAAGCAATTTTTTTTTCTGCATTTCAAAACATTATGGAGGAGACAGAAGAGAGAAGAAACAGTGTTTCAAATGCTTAAGTAACCCAGAGACAGTGTCTTCACAGAAATAGCAAGATCACTAAAATAGTTTTCATTAAAATACTTAATCTTTTGTTTCCTTTGTTCTGATAGGAAAAACTGTCGAGTCGAGCCTAATTTTGTCTTTATACCTTAAATTGCGAGAAAGAGTTGTATAAATGTGTGCCAAATGGTCAAAAATGCAAAAATATCTTTTCACTAAGGATAACTTCTATACTTATTCTCCCTTTAAATAAGTACAAAAAATACAATTACTGAGCGTCTCTTGCACAATAAAATTTACAATCTCGTTACTGGAAAGTGCCATAAAATATTCGCTTGCCTTTGATGAAGGCTGTATCCATGAAAAATTTTTGAAACACCGTTTGATGATGTCCACCGCATAAAGATTTATCTCTCTGCATTCGATAAAATAATTACCAGTAATATACCGCGGTCAGTTTGACAGATCGCTTATAATACTTCCCCATTAAGGTTAGAAAGTACGTCTGTTCCATAGATATTTTAGAGAGTTATTCTGGAAAACGTGTTTGTAATCAAAGTGTTTTAATAATACAAGCAATCTAAAAGATGGCGAGCTGGCAGAATCGTTAATACCCGGGGCAAAATGCTTTTCGGCATTCCTTACATTCTGAATTCAAATTCCTCCAAGGTCGACTTTGCCTTTCATTGCTGGCCCTGTGCCAAAAATTTGAAAATAATATTACAAACGACGTCAATGATGAAGATAACAGCTGGAAGAGTTTAGTAATGATCCACTAACTTCATGAAATGTCAAATGGAAGAACGCTTCAACTTAGAATGGGAAGAACAGTGAGGAAATATAGGAATATGGTATTAGGTGAACATACTAATATAGAGACGTTAAATCATAACTGATGTCTTGGCTGTGTTTAAATGCTATACTGTACTGAAAAAGACGCGTAGTCCCGTGATGAGGATACTGGTCTCATAGTCATAAGGTCGTAAGTTCGACACCTGTGCATTGTATTGTGCCCTTGAGCAAATCCATTTATTTCATGCGGCCCCAGTTTACTTAAGTGTTAAATGTGTACCAGCTTGGTTCTTCTCTCCTACTACTGACTGTCACATCCTAATTGCTCATGTCTGTTAAGTGGGAGAGGGTTTCAATACCTGCTCGCAACTATATAGGTACCTAAAATAACAAAAGAATGTACATGCATGGCACAAGTCCTAATAGGTTGCAAATGACAGCCACCGTACGATAGAATTATCTAGAGATGCTTCAGCCAAAATCCTACGTTCATGCCACTTCTGCATCCCTTAAATTCGAACTTCACTAAACTCCTAATGGATACTTTTGCCAAAACAGTTACGCCTGCATTTATACTGTTACTGTGCTTGCTTACTGCACTCACTCAGAAGATAATTAATACGTTCGTTCTCTTTTTCACACATTATTTCCCACCCCTGCGGTCTGACAATTTTATTAATCTTTGTCTTTATAAACTTCGTCCGAGTAACTTGTCTCTCACAACCAGTGTTCTCCAATTCCAGTATTCTTCGATTGTTTCATTAATTAATTGATCATTAAACATTTTAGAGCTGATCAGAAATTTTCTTTCGACTACTTGTCCTCCCATTCTTCTTTCTATTGTTAAAATCTCTGTTTTTCAATGATTTTTTTTCCTCTTCGAAACAGATAGTATATAGATAATATAACTTCATTATGCATAATGTAGTTTTTCAAGCGCAAACACAACACTGATAGCATCTTCTACATTTAACAGACCCGAGCCATCTTTCACGTTTAGTAAATAGAACTTGTCGACATTAATTTTATGGAGGTGCGAATTAACAGCTCCTAATTGTTCTCAATAGAGCGTACTTTTCTTCTTCTTCTTCTTCTTCTTCTTCTTCTCCCCTTCTCTTTCTTCTTCTTCTCTTTCTTCTTCTTCTCTTTCTTCTTCTTTTCTTTCTTCTTCTTCTTCTTCTTCTTCTTCTTCTCTTTCTTCTTCTTCTTCTCTTTCTTCTTCTTCTTCTCTTTCTTCTTCTTCT
>NC_068991.1:29936654-29939071 GCF_001194135.2 Octopus bimaculoides
CTCTCTACCTCCCCACTCTTTCTACCTCCCCACTCTCTCTACCTCCCCACTCTCTCTACCTCCCCACTCTCTCTACCTCACTTTCTATCTATTTATTTTTCTTTCTTTTTACCATTTAATAGCCACCTCCGCTACCATTCTGATATTGAACATTGATACGTTCGAGTCTATTTTTGGATATTTATACTATTAGGACTTTAACTTACATGGACTTACAGAGGATTGCACTTAAGGACTTACGGAATTCTACATGATCGATAAATAAACCATGAATAAAACTGGTAAATTAACTAACAAATTGAAAAATGACTTAACGAAAAAGGGGTTAGATTATTTCACTAATTTTAGATAAGAAAAAAAAAACAAATAACTTTTATGGGTTACTAAAAAAACCCCATAAATTTCAAAACAATCAATAACGGTTTAAAAGACCTCCATGCATTATATGTAAAAATTCCTAAACTATCTGACCTTAAGT
This sequence comes from Octopus bimaculoides, assembly GCF_001194135.2. Lineage (NCBI taxonomy): Eukaryota > Metazoa > Mollusca > Cephalopoda > Octopoda > Octopodidae > Octopus > Octopus bimaculoides. Next base: position 29,937,133 of record NC_068991.1, read on the forward strand.
TATGTTGTATTGTTGCAGGGTCAACATCTAGCACCCAGTGAGTAAGCAATTTTGTTGACATAATATTGAAACCATTATGCAAATAGTTTCATCAAAGATGACACGTATTTCCTAAACCAAGTTCTAGAAAGAGTAAATAAGGAGATGAACCTGGTTGGTTTCAATATAACCAGTGTCTATACAAATATTCCCCAGAAATTAGGATTAAAGGTTCAGAAGAGATCCCCAAAACAGGCTATACTTGAAGGAATACAATTGTCTCAAGAAAACAAGTACTTCTTTGATAATCGATATTGTCTATAAATAGAAGGCATGGCAAAGGGGATGCGACACTGGTAATGGGTTCTTGGGGAAAAATACGCTACCTGGAATCATATTTGATCAATATTTCCAATCCTATTTAATAGGGAACTAGGAAAGATTCTTGGATCATTGCTTCATATTTTGGAACAAAAATATGGAGGATCTTAAAAGATACCTTATATGAGTAAATAGCATTCATAAATCGATCAGTTCACAATGAAAATGAATGAAAAGTAACTTCCTTTTCTGGACATTCTGATAATTAAAGAAAATGAGACAATTTTAACCGATCTCTAATACAAAGACAGACATGCATCACTATTTAGGTTTTGGATCTTGCCACCCTTCCTATGCAAAAAGAAACATACTATTCCACATGGCAAGACGTATGTGCTCAATAATTATTGATAACAATAAATGACAGAAATAACTAGTAGAACGAAGTATGTTCCTTCGAAAACAGAAATACTCCACAGAAGTTAGTAGATCATGTCATTAAAAAAGCAAAAGAAATACCGATTTGTACCCCACGGAGAAATACTCAGCCAAGAGGGAAAAGGGAAATGCAAATATAAATACTCTGTTTGTAGTCACCCATAATCATAGGAGTCACAACATCCTACATTCAGCCAAACGATACCTCCCAAATCTACATCAATCATCAAATCTCTGACAAATAATTAAAAATCACAAATCACCAACAGCTGAAGACAACCACCAAATCTCAAGAGACTTCTAACAAAGGCGAGAGATTCACATCGGAGAAAGAAGCACTACAAGTAACAAACTGCGGTGACCTTCGTTGTGGGACATGTGAAATAAGTGAGCAAGGAACAAACAAAAAATTTCAAGAATAGGAATCAAAGCATGAATTGCAACAAAAAATCTTTTCTACTGCATCCCATGCCCACAGTGCAATGAGAACTGCATTGGAGAAACAATGACAAAACTAACCAGTCGTGTAAACGTGCATAAGCAACAAACTAAAGATTCATCACTTAGGAATTTCAAGGTTGGTAAGCATCTAAACATTTGTGGAAATGGAAAATTTGAAATATTCTTTTTTTACAAAGAAAATGGTCAAATACAAAAGGCAAAAGTAGAATACTTTATAATAATTGTAAACCCGAAACTAAACCGGAAATAGTTAACACCATTACAAAAAAGAAACAACTTCCATTTTACGCATTAGTTCGTTATACGTGCATTAGAAAAGTTGAGAAACGAAAGTGCTCAGTAGTGCGGGCTACTAACTCCAATATTCCGAGTTCGATTCCAGGCAGTGATCTCAATAATAATAATAATAATAATAATAACAACAACAACAATAACAACAACATCGAAAAATACCTTAGGAATGAGGACCCAGGTTAGAAATTTCCCCAAGACACCTGATGAAGGCTGGAGGGTATATCAGCCGAAACATTTTGTTAACAAACAAGTTGAGGACAAATATCCGTGAATTGTAAATAATGTAAATAATTTAAAATACACCCTATGTACGTAGTTCTACCAAAAAGATTAGTGGCATTCTGTTAAATAAAATAATTTTTTTTAATAGTTAGTAACTTTAAAACATCCTTCTCGAATTACATATATATATATATATATATATATATATATATATATATATATA
>NC_068991.1:29939598-29942317 GCF_001194135.2 Octopus bimaculoides
TATAAACGTGTACATTACACCTACTTACCTATCCATCCTTTCAACAGTCTGCCTTCACACATCCACTCCCTTCTCTGTCTTTCTGTCTCTGTCTCTCCCTCTCTATCTCTCTCTATCTCTCTCTCTCTCTCTCTCTCTCTCTCTCTCCCTTTCTCTCTGTCGCTCTCTGCATCGTCCACCGCCTCATCATAACCCATATCTCCATTAACTGTTATTTCTTCACTTAGTCGTTGTCTCCTGTTTCCGCATTTATCTCTGGTTAAATTGTCGGACAAGATAAAATTGTCTTGGATTTCGTCTTGAAACAGACGTACACTAATGCGCGCGCGCGCGCATTAGTGTACGCACACACACACACACATTGACACATACACGTGCGCACGCATGAAAATATAAATAATTATAATTACAAATACAATCGAAGCGTGTCTGTGCTGTTTTATATATGCATGTATGTAGATAGATAGCTATATGGGTATATGTAAATATATGCAGGTCTGTGTATATTTATATATATATATTTGTATACATATATATATGATATATATAAATCTATACATACATCCGTACAATACATACGCTCTATGCACACGTACACATGCACATGTATGTATATATATATATATATACGTGTATGTGTGTATGTATATATATATGTGTGTGTGTATAAATATATATATTCTTTTTATTCTTTTATTCTTTTATTTGCTTCAACCATTTGACTGCTGCCATGCTGGAGCACTGCCTTTCGCCGAACAAATTACCCCCCAGAACTTATTCTTTGTACGCCTAGTATATATTCTATCGGTCCGTCTTGCTGAACCGCTAAGTTATGGAGACATAGACACTCCAACATTGGTTGTCAAACGATGGTGTGGGGACACACACAGGCACACAAACATACACACACACACATACATACACACAAATTCACACACACACACACACACACAAACACACACACACACAAACACACACACATATATGTTTCCGTCTACCAAATCCACTCACAAGGCTTTGGTCAACCCGAGGCTATAGTAGAAGACATGTGCTTAAGGTGCCACAATAACCCTTGGACGGAATTTATAGACATTTAATGCATCGCGACGCGCGTTTCCTCACAACCGATTCTGATAAGATCACTATCGGTATTCCTGGGAGATTACAGTGTGGTCCAGGGATGATTACAATGGGGTCTAGCAACTCCGCGCAAGTGACCGATATAGCAAGTATATACCTATTATCGGATGAGAATCTTGGCTCCCGAACATGGGTAGAAGGAATTATATAGAGAGTACGCATTGTTCACAATACAGAAATGTAGTAACATAGAAATAGAAAGCATCCGGAAAAAGACTTATAAAATTCTTTTAGAACTTTGAATTGGAAATTGAAAAAGAAAATATTCAGAGTGTTAAAATTCCTAGACGTAAAGACATCGATGGAAAGTTTGAACCGTTCCATAAGCCAAATGAAAACTTACAATTTGTCAGCCGAGGATCCAACCTTCCGGAACATATACTGCGTAGCATGTATAATAGAAGATCCAGACTATCCGCAGATATTCGATATGCACACCGAATATTACAACTGAGCACTAGCTAGAGCGGGATATAAGGGTAAAATAGTATATATATAGAACAAGACACAGAAGGTACGATACCCAGAGAGCATTATTAATAGTGGATATAATCATATAAATAACTGCAGAATACCAGAACCTAGAAAAACTGTAAATATAAGCAGGATACACATAAAACAGAACTCATGACACTACAGGCAAAGGTAGAAAGAAGGGCATCGTTAAACGCCGATAGAAATGATGATAATAAAGTAGTAGAAGCAGAGGAAACAAAATACACTTACAAACCAACTAAATATATTAGTAGGGTCAGTTGGGTACCAGCTGTGAGAAAAACAGCACCTTGGCGCAATTGACACTGCAAGAAATCTGGAAACGACATGATGTACTGCTTTGCATTTGCGCCGGAAGCTCCAGTATGAACAGATGGTGGACACACAAAACAGCCGTTAGCTTGCCGTGTCCCCAAAACATCTACCGAAAGTGATAAATTCAAACAACCAGTCATCATCATGGTGTTTGCAGTGATCACTAGTGATGGCAATGTCATCTTACTACTCGGCCTCACGCTCAACACGGAGGCCTACGTCAAGTGCCTGGAGGAGGTAGTGCTGCCTACATGATGAGAGTGTCTGCTAGAAGACTCTATGTATGACAACAAAACTCTGTATCATGTCACACAAGCAGGAGAACCAAATCATGGCTGTCAGTCAGTTTCAGTGACCACATCACTCCTAACATCTGGCCACCTAACTCCCCACACTGCAACCCCCTTGATTATTATGCGTGGTGCATAGTTGAGTGAGAGATCAACAAAAGTCCTTATAACACCAGGAGTATGGCAGCATTTACCAACCTAAACAAGGAGACCGTCCAGAAGAGCTGCAGAAGATTCCAAAGTCGTCTGGAGGCCGTGGTTGAAGTCAATGGCGATTTTATTGAATAAATTTACTCTTTAGAATTTCAAGATATTTTTATGTAACTTTGGTAAATATATCTGTTAAAATGAATTGCACCGTCAAAGGATTGTCAAGCTAAAGGAACGTTGGCAAAAAAGAGAATGTATTATTTACTTATGTTAAAATTCTTGATGAAAAATCAAAATTAAAATAACTGAGGGAAAAAACATATATATAT
>NC_068991.1:29942409-29944052 GCF_001194135.2 Octopus bimaculoides
TATATATATATATATATATATATATATACTGCGTACATACATACATACATGCATACAAATAGATAGACAGGCAGATTAACATGGGGGATTGAACCACAATACCTCTCTTTCTCTTACTCTTTTCGGATTTGAGGATAGGGAGAAGACACTAACTGACTAGTAAAACACACCTCACTAGTTTTTCTTTATACTAGTGAGTGACTTTTTTGAATATATTTCTGTTTGCCGATGGCAAAATCGGTAGCACACCGGGAAAAATGCTTAGCAGTGTTTCGTCTCAATTTACGCTCTAAGTTTCATCCTTTCGAGATCGATGAAATAAATAGCAGTTATGCACTTATTCCCTGAACCCCAAATTTTCACACATGTTACCTATTGCAAAAAGGATATATTGGTGGTGCCTATTGTAAAAATGATATACTGGTTACACTTGTGCTGATGCCTATGGCAATGTTTCTATATCATGTGTGTGTGTGTGTGTGTGTGTGTGTGTGTGTGCGTGCGCGCGCGTGTTTGCGTGGGCGTGTGTAAGTGAATGGATGTTTACATGTATGATTTCTTTCATAAGCGATATCTTTGGACATCTGTGGATCCAACCTGAAAGACAATTTCAAATACTGACTTATTCTCTGAATATGAAATTGGTTGAAGTGGATCCCTTCTTTTGCAATCCAGATTAAGATAGATTGGTCATCTCACCAAAATGAATAACAACAAAATTCAAAAATTCCTTGTGTATGGCCAGTTCTATGATGAAAGGAGCTGCGTGGCGTTACAACGCTAACCTGAAAGCGACGAGACAATGCCGCTGTGTTAAGTATTCTACCAGTTCACATCCTTAATAATAATAATGACCTTTTTTATTATAGGCACAAGGCCCGAACTTTTGCGGGAGAGGTATAGTTGATCACATCACTCTCAGTGCTCGACTTGTATGTATTTCATCCACCCCGAAGAATAAGAGGCAAAACCGACCTCAGTAGAATTTATAATCGCAAAGTATAGAAGAATGAAATACCAATAAGCACTTTGTCCGGTGTGCTAACGATTCTGCCAGCCCACCGCCTTGATGATGATAACAACAACAACAACAGCAACAGCAACAACAACAATAGTAATGTTTATTTTCCAACAGTCTAATCTGTTGAGCGTACATGAAGTAATATTAATACTAATAGGAGGACATGGAGAAGAAGGAGTAGAAGCTGGAGAAAGAATATAAAGAAAGAAAATATAAAATATGTCAAATTACTTTGTTCCTTTATATTTGGTAAACTTTTGCATTTTGAGCAATTCTCAATTCCCAGCTGTGATATGGAAAAAACACAAGTCTAGTTAAAATATGATTAGAGATCAAAGTGATTTTTGCTATTTGTTGGTAGTGGTGGTGGTGGTGGTGGTGGTGGTGGTGATGGTGGGGAGGGGAAGCTCAGAGTGACTTAAAGAATAGGAGACAATAAAGATAGATATAGTAAGGAGAATATACAAATGAGGAAGAACGAGAAGAAAGGAGAAAAAATAAAATATAAGAATTAAAAGAATGAGGAAAAACGAAGGAACAGAAGAGAAAGGTCAATGATAATTTTGTGTCAAAGGATGGTTTGCAAAAATAGGGCTTCATAGTGATGATATATATATATATA
>NC_068991.1:29944267-29952352 GCF_001194135.2 Octopus bimaculoides
ATATATATACATATATGTATGTATGTATGTATACATACATACATATATATATATATATATATACATGTGTGTGCATGTGTGTGTTTGTGTGTAAATGGAGAATAATGTGCGTATATACATATTTGGAAAGCTGTGTGAATATGCGAGTGAATACTCTCTCTCTCTCTCTCTCGCTCTCTCTCTCACACACACACACACAAGTTTATACACATGTGGACTTCAATGTGCATATATTATGCATATACGTACATACGTACATACATACATACATACATACATATGTACTTACGCCTTCTCTACTTAACTAGAAATGAGCCATAAACGTCAGTGATGATTAGAACGGAGAGTAAATATGAAAAAAAAACAGAGACAAGAGACTGAAAGAGATAGATAAGGGTATCATACACACACACACACACACACACACACACACACACACACACACACACACATCTACGAAGCTCCATTTCTTTTCAAACCATCCTTTGACACTAAAAATTATTACTGACATAAAAACAGAGGGGAGTAAAGTGATAGAGAGTGAGGGAGAAGACAAAGCAAATTTGAAAGAAGGCTAAATATAGGAATTTAAGTGAAAAGGGGAAAAAAAGTCGAACATAATAATGAGGAAGTCTAGAGTGGAGTTGAGGGTAAGATAAATGATTGGGTAGATGGAATAGAGGGTGGAGTAGAGGGTAAAGTAGGTAATGATATAGAGGGAGGAGTGAAATAAGGGGTAGAGAATTTTATGTTATTTCTTCTGTTAATACAAAAATGCAAGAATTTGAAAAATTGTAGTAGTAGTAGTAGTAGTAGTAGTTGTAGTAGTAGTAGTACTAACAATAATAGCAATATTTTTGTTTTTTAATTTCAAGATTATATTGCATAAACATAATAAAGATTTGAGTAATACGAATCTGTTTCTTTTTAGAATTCCGTCGAGTGTATGATGTTATTCTTAAAGCTTTCCCAGAGTTTTCGAATTCAGTGAGACTGATCACGTTAAGTTCCCACTTAAACAATTGCAACTCGATGACTATGGGATTTGGTATGTACAGTGACGCTGGAGAGTATGATGGTAACAAAGGGTAGGATGTAATGGTTCGTGCATGGCTTATATATATATATATATATATATATATATATATATATATACGCCAGCTTAATTTAATTCGTGCTTAGTTGAAAGATGTCTGTTGTTTATTCCTGTCCTTTTTGTATCGTCTAACTGTCCGACTGTTTTGTTGTCACCTGTTACATTCTTGTTCCATTTTTTGTTTTGATTTTTTTATATATACATATAGCGGCGTACGTACACTTTTGGTATCCTGTATGTAAGTTCATATATATATCTAAATTCTGTACAACTCTTACTCTTTCCTTTGGCCCCTTTCACACTTTCTCCGTTCCTTCCACTTTTCTTTTTCTCGCTCCCACCCTCTCTCACATTTCTTGGCACTCCCTTCATTCTCATCACTTTCCCTCCTTTACCTGTCTGTCCTTTGCTTTTTTTCTTTCTTTCTCGTCCCTCCCTAATTCTTAAATGCCTCTATCTACTACCTCTCTCCTCTCCTTCCACGTGACCGGCCTTCGGCCAAGCCTGACCTTTCTTTCTTGGTTCGATTACCATCCATACAGCATCTCTCGTATTTCTTCCCATGACTTTCATCTTCTATGTTCCTGCCGTAAGACTTTCACTTCCACACACGCCAGCTTAATTTAATTCGTCCTTAGTTGAAAGACACCTGTTGTTAATGACCTGTTGTTTGTACTTGTAATTGTGTACCATTTCTCCGTTTTTTTTCTTCTATTCGTCCTTGTTTTCGTATACATTCGCTTGCTTTCTTCGAGAGAATCTAGTACTCTTAGCTTAGATTTCCTTGGTGCCGGCCAGATTAGAGCAGTCTCGAGATTAACAGGCCGAAACTGCAAAGACGATCTGCTTCTCGACTGAAGATAGAAAGCTCCAAATGTCCCGTCCTTGTTTATTCCTGTCCTTTTTTGTATCACCTAATGTCCGAATGTTTTGTTGTCGCCTGTTATGATCTTGTTCCATTTTTTTGTTTTGATTATATATATATATATATGAAAAACTCATCATTAACATCAAAATCTGCTTCATTTCATTTTATTTGATGACATTTATTGAGCTCTGTTTAATGAATTAATATTTCTTATAATGATCATTTGCTTTATATATACATGTATATATAAACAAAGAGGGGTTAATAAGGGATATAAATCCAGGCGAAATACTTCTTAAGCCTTTTGCAGAAAAGAATACACAAGGCTAATGAAGAAGACTTGTGATAGTTATTGTTCTCTAGGTAATCCGAAGACGAAACCCGAAGTCAAAGTCGATCAAGAGTCAAATTTGTAAATTCATCGTTGTATTACCCAATTAAGATGACATGCTTTTGCAGAGTGATACATAAAATAGACTGAAAGAAGAACACTCAGAGCGCGCTAACCTCCGCCAATGTTTCTTTATTTTGGCACTACGGCCACAACACAGAGGGGACACTACAAAGGCAGACACAACACCACAGGGACAAAAGCATAAAACGAATGTAAATGAGATGTTATATAAAAATGAGAAATGTAATGGCTGCATGAGCCACACTCCCATGCAGTATCATTTCAACGTTTATATAAACTATTTACAATCGTTCTATTATCTTATTGTTTTTTCTTAATCACGTTTTCGCCTCTTTTTTAAAATGAAACGATTTTACTTTTTCCTTCTTTCTTCAATAAAACAATTTTACTTACTTTTTCCCTTTTTAATATCTCATGAAAGGTTCTAAATCTTTTAGCTCCACTACTGGCGGCAATTCATCGAACTCCACCATCACTCCTGGCGGGTCAATCCCTTCTCCACACATGTCTTGTAGTCTGCTGTAGGTGTCCTTGTCAACTACGATGGCCTTCACATTCTCGGAATACACATCCGTAGGCAACTTTACTCTTATAATATGTTTAAACTTTAATACTTTCTTTTCGGTTTCTTTGCTTTTTGTGTACATCACAAAATTTCATCGAAATTTTCCTTTTCTTATTAGTTTTCTCTTTTGCTGCTCCGCTTCTGGTACCTTCTTCTTTTCTTCCATCACTCTGAACAGTCTCTCTCTCTTCCTAAATTCTCTTCCTCCACTGGAACAACCAGTGTCTTCACCAATGTCTCTTTCTTATGCAACTCCTCCTTGAACACTTCAAGTTCCTTTTCGCTTATTTTTTCCACCACCATTTCGTCTTCCTTCCTTCTGGTCTCTTCTTTTTCAATCTCTTTTTTCTTCTTTTTCTCTGGCGGAGAGCTCACTCTCCCACTTCTCTTTCTTTTTTTAAACACCGTGAACCCCTCCTCCGTTGCTTTCTCCTTTATCTCGACCCGTACCACCTGGTCCATGCCCTCCTGCCTCTCCGACTGCTCTATCTGTTGTTCCCTCTCAGGGCACCTCGCCTTCATGTGGCCCTTTTCCCCGCATGTATAATATAAAGGCAGCCTGCCCCCCACCACCACTCTCAATCTTACGTCATCGGGCAGCACTATCTCTTCGATAATTCTATTTAGGTCTTCCACTGCTGCTTGAACGGTTAACTCTATTCCACATCCCCAGTAGTTAACTCTTTGGGTTCTTGTGGCCTTCAGTATCTTGGCCTCCTCATTCATGTCATACATTATGGCTGTCATCAGCCATGCTTCTTTCACCTCTGGGGGCACTTTGCCAACTCGCACCCTGGTCACACGTTTGCCACAGTACGATGGCAAGAGAACCCATTCTTCCGATCTTATTGCCTCTGTGGAGTGCTTCCTCTTCTGATGCAAGCGCACCTCCACACTAGCGTACTTTCTCCCTCTTATTATAAATGTGGTTAGTCTTTTTATATTCTTCAAACATTCTTCAATTGTCGCTATTTCTATTATCTTTGTTACTATCTTCATTGTCTTATATGTCACCGTTCTTTTCATTGTTAGTTCGACAGGTGGCGTTTAATTTCACTGTATTTCCGTCTCTTTCCAGCAACTTCTCGCATTCTTTCATTTTTCGAGGTTCAACCTTTATTTCTCGTACCTCCAGCGTTTCCACGTCTATCCCTTTTCCAGTTGCAGCCGCATAACTGTGGCCACCTGGTGGCGTTTTCTCCATTTTTTTTCCCACAATGGGCAAAAACAACAATTCAAAATAACACTAGCAACAATTTGAACAGTAACAATCAATCAAACAAATATTTAACACTATGACTTACGTCTAACACGACAAAAACAACTCAAACTGCCTGTGGCAAACATCTGCCAAGGGTACACCAACGTCCTCCTCGCGACTAGCGAGAGATGATTTTTAAAACGAGAATATCTGAAATAAACTCGGCTGTTCTCACAAACGAGATTACTAAAAATGAACCCGACCGCTCTCAAAAATTAGTGAAAAAAACAGGAAAAATAATCCAGAATCCTTCCCCGGCACCGGTTCGATTCCCACATCTAATCAGTTCGTGCTATTTACGAGGCCAAACATCCCTGAAAGTTTCATCCGAATTCATTCAGCAGTTCTTGAGATATCTTTTCCACGGACAAACAAACAAACGAATAAACAAACACAACTGAAAACAATGCCTCTGCCTTAGCGAAGGCGGAGGTAATAATGGATTATATACATTTATTTATTCATTTATTTATTTATTATAGGCGTACAGCAGTTCCACATATCCATTTGGGTGCATTCACGACTCAGTTTTATCAGTCGATCGATTGGTCGACTGAAAATATAGGGAACGACCCTCATAATGATATATTCGTCAGAGAAAAACAAATCAAGTGCTAAAGAAAAAGAAGAGAAGAAAAGAAAGAGGATGAATTTTGGTCAGTATAGCATGTGTGCAGAACAAAGTCGTCATCAGCTTTAAGCTATTGTTCTTCTTTACCACGGTCGAATAATAATGCCATCTACTAAAGAAATTTGATACTCAACAGCCTCTTTATGGTCAATGACAGGCTTTTGGCATTTACCGCTATATTCTTAACCCTTTAACATTCAGATTATTCTGTTAAACTTAATGCTTATTTATTCAAATTGGTATCAATTAATCATGCATTATTTCACTGCTTTTAGATTTTGATGGTATGATTGTCTATTTTTAGAATAACATTTTATGGTAGGTGTGAACGATTAAATTTGGTCAGTTTGAACATAAAACATCGAATATTTGGACCTGATATGGCCAGTTTAAATGCTAAAGGGCTAACGCATCCAAATCTATATCTGAAACAGTTGTAAGCCTATAATAAATACATAAATCTATATAACCCATGATTTCAGGGGTTTTTTTTTTTTTACATATTCACACACTCACACACACACTATTTATGTACAGGAAAAGAGAAGAAAGCGAGAAAGAAAGTGAGAGAGAGGGTGAAGGAAAGAGAAAGGTTAATAGATATTTGTATAAACATGTATAAGATTTTACAGATAATTATGCATTCGTAGTTATTTAGTCACATAATCTGAAGTACAAATTTTATGTTGTAAGACTTCTTTAGATGTATTTTTCATAAATCCTTTTTCGTACGAAGCTCATTTATTGCAGAACTATTCCACAGATAATTATTTTAAATACTTTGATTAATAAAGAATTATCCTACGAATCCATTCTTTCGACCCTAATATGCTTCGTAGAAATTTAAATATTCCCTTGTGAATTTAAAATCTGCAGATTCGAATCAAAACGTTGCATTTCTTTATTTCTTGCTCACCGCTTTGATTATTATTTTATTTTTTTTTCATTTGTTCCTCCTCAAAGTTTCGAAACCTTACAAAAGTTGTCATTTTATGCAGTCCGAAGCCATCGCCTCTCCACATTAAATGTAAACGTTATTGCAACAAGGAAGGATTTAATATTCTGAACTCTAATATTTTTGCTTGTTTGATAATACATGGAAGTTCCTTGTATGGGTTTGTGTGTATATATGTGTGTTTACGTTTATTTTATATGTGACTTTCAATCTTTATTCCATGGGGTCTTCTCTTCTAAAAGTATGGAATCCCATCAGTTCCATGTAACTATACATGTTCAACACTTGCATCAAGGGAAACAACTTAATATGCTGGAGCATACCTAAAAGGCCTGGAGACTAGCAATTCTTTGACAGCTGTTTAGAGGTTCAATCAAATTAAAAGAAACTGATAAAAGCAAAATGCACTTCTTGAAATCCCTGCTCTAGAATAGATCTAATTTGAAAACACAGAATTCAGTGGTGACTTCCACGCTGTAGTTCAGTCTAGTAGTAAAGTTCTGATGCCTTTGCTTCTATAAACCAAACAATGCGTTGAGGTTTACAGAATAAAAGATGAGAAGTTGAAAATATTGTTACTATTGTTATGTAAGATAATAATTTTTTATATCAACTCGGAGTCAGTCTTCATATGCCTACAAATTTTACATACGCCATGCTCAAAGGGAACTCGTCCGAAAAGATGGTTTCATTTAAAGTCAGTACAATATTACTGATTTCTTCTGACTGCCTATGCTCTGAGTTCAAATCCCGCTGGAGTCAACTTTGCCTTTCATGCTTTTGAGATAGATAAAGATATCCCAAACTAGAGCAATGAATTAGCGGGACTGTTAAAGGGGTCGGGCAAGATGCCTTGGCCTCTGTTCCAGTCTTTTATATTCTTTCAGTATTGTAATATAAGAGTTGTCGAGTATATTAAGAATTTTTATGTGGTCAAATATTGTCTAACATAAAATTCAGTACGCTAGGTAGGAAGGATAGTTATGTTTATTATAACAAAAATGGACAATCTACTTATCAATGTGTGTGTGTGTGTGTGTGCAGGCATTATATTGCTTTCAAGCTTTTGAAAAAAAGGCCAGCAAGTTTGATGGAGGGAGTTAGTAAATTACATCGACCTCAGTGCTCAACTGGTACTTATTTTATCGGTGGAATTTGAACTCCTAACGTAAAGACGGACAAAATGTCGCTAAGCATTTTCCCCGGCGTGCTAATAATTCTACCAGCTCAACGCCTTCGGGGGTGGACATTATACTAAGGTCAGAAAGGCGGCGAGTTGGCAGAATTGTTAGATCGTCGAAAAAGTGTGTTGCAATATTTGTTCTGACTCTTCCCGCTCAGAGTTCAAATTCCGCCGATGTTGGCGTTGCTTTTCTTCTCTTCGGCGTACCAATCAGGTATTGCGGTGGATGATATCGATTATTTTTATCTTTAGAATTACGGACCTTGTGTCTGATTCAAAATCCATTATTACCAAAGATAGAAAAAGAAGTTATAAGTTTCATACTTATTGCAATTACATCAAATAGGAATTGAAATCGCATCATCTGTACGATTCTCCGAAAGCTTGCCATATTTTTCTGTTTCCTGTGGAATTACTGAAGTATTGCGGTTTGGTTACTACTTCTAGCAGATCGAGTGTTAACAGAGAACCTTTGCGTTATACGTCAAGTAATCTAATTCCAACAGGGAATTGAAACAACATGGTGGTTTTACCAACATTGTACTGGCTCGGGCTTTAAATTTGTCGCGCGCACGTCTGTGTGTATTTTTATATGTGGTGCGGGTTAACTGTCATATATGTGTGTATGTGTTTATATGTGTGCACATATAATTCACTATGTGTATGCGTTACGTACACTAAATAATCGCTGTGTGTTTTGTACACAGTCAATGTTGGTTGGACGTGTGTTTTATACGTTTGCGAGTGTTGTGTATATATTTGTTTTTCACGTGTTAAGTGCCGTGTGACAGTGTGTATAGATGTGCACCTCGGCGCTTGTGTGCTTTGATATATGAATGCGAAACTGTGCGTATATATGCGTTTCTTTGTGCGTGTGTGTATTAATATATGCCTATGTGACCGTATGCTTGTTTGAGCCTCTGTGATTCTGTATGTTTATATATGACCGCTAATTGTGTATATGCTTATATATACCTTTGTGAATGTGCTTATTTATGCCTACAAGACTGTTTATGTATTCCTCTATGCATTCATACATGCTGTATGGCTATTTGTAAATGTGCGTGCTTAATTGAGACTGTAACTCTGTGTGTGTGTGTGTGTGTGTGTG
>NC_068991.1:29952362-29954462 GCF_001194135.2 Octopus bimaculoides
CTGTGTGTGTGTGTGTGTGTGTGTGTGTGTGTGTGTGTGTGTGTGTGTGTGTGTGTGTGTGTGTGCAAGCAAATATAGTTTGGTTTAAGTTTGTTTTCTTTCTCTCCATTGATTGTTGAATGAATGAATATTCATGGTTTGGTAGAATCGGTAGAGCATCAAACAAAATGCTTTGCGGTATTTAGTTACGGCACTATATATTCTGGGTTCAAATCCTGCCGACTTTGCTTTGCCTTTCATCGCTCCGCAGTCAAGTACTGGAGCCGATTCCATAGAGAAATCCTCTTCCCTTTAAATTGTTGGCCTACCTGAATTAGAAACCACTATATTGTAATGTTTTCTATTTCTTTTCTCTTGAGGAAATATAAAGCCATCGCTTTTATGATGAAGCAGAACTGATAGAGTGCAAAACTGGACGAGTACATAACTGGTAGAAACAGAATTGGGAGCGTTACAGAATTGATAATGTACACATAACATCCTACCGTCTTAAAGGAATATTTAGTCCTACAAAGCCTCAAAATGTTAGTTGTCATTGATTTAATGTATGCAGTCATAATTCTGCTCAAAGAGTGCTGACCAGTAGTTAAACATCAACAACAATAATCAACGTAGAACATATACCAACTTTTAAACAAAATGCATCAAACTAGGGTGAGGCCAAGTGCTGGATCAAAAGAGAGGTCGAGCAAACACTGCAGTATTTCATAAAAAGAATGGATAAAACTAATGTATGTCTGAGAGATAAAGGCACTAATATTTTCATCAATATTTCCATCAGTTAAGGCAGCGAGTTCGCAAAATCGTTAGCGTGCTGGGCAAAATGCTTAGCAGCATTTCGTCCATATTTACGTTCTGTGTTCAGATTGCACTGGGGTCAACTTTGCTTTTCATCCATTCGAGGTCGATAAAATAAGTACCAGTTGAACACTGAGATCGATTTAATCGACTCAGCCCCTCCCACGAACCATGGGCCGAAATTTGAAACAAATATTTCCATTATTTCTTGAAAATAATATCAGACTTGGAATTGGTTTTAAATCAGAGAGTAAAATGAAAGACACTAGGACTTTAACCTGAATACATTTTGGTTAATGTTATCTCGCTGTGTATCGATTCCTGTCATAAGGTGGGGATGAGTGATTATTGGGTGCCATACTCTTCGACAAGGCTTCTAAAATAGCCTGAGAATGTAATTTAGAATGTGTCTATTGATAATCGTATGAGGCCATACCGGAGACATACTTAAGCATGTTAGTGGAGTTCACTATCATAGTGTAGGTGTTGTTGTTGCTACTGCTGCTGCTGCTGGATGTGAGAATGACGGGTAAATTGAATACCTTAGATGTTACATCTGTGGTTTTGAAGATAATCTATATATATATATATATATATATATATATATATATATGCAAAAAGAAAGCACGAGAACAAAGCTGTAACCACAACAACAGCGAAATCCACAACAGAAACAAGTGACTGCTTTGAAAACAACTACGATAGTAATAGCAACACCAAAAATAGGAACCTGAAAATATTATAAGAAATTTAGGGGCCTAAAAATAATACAACTATTAGAACATAAACAGGACACTTTAAATCATAGGTGTTCTCAACGTGGTAATTTCTGAGAGGTCACTAGAAATAAAAAAAGAAATCTTAAATCACACCCTAGAAACTTATAAAAAGAAGGACACATTTGATAATATAGTCCTTACTGTACAAAAAGATAAGAGGGTGGTGTCTTGAACAATGTCAATCACAGTTAAAACCAAGAGTTGTTAAGCAACAATAACTAAGGATAATCTTATGATGTGAGGTTTGTGGACCATAGTAAAAATAGGTGTCCAGCCTATCTTCTTCAAAACCAAAGGATACAGTACCTGATATACACTAAGGCCGATTGAAGGCTTTCTTAGGTATCACCAAGGTAACATTAACCAACTAAATTTCTTTCATATCAGACATTTTTCCATATTAAAAATAAGAGCAACATATGTTAAAGCCAATGCTGATGGCAAATATGCCATCTTTACTATAACGTGTATGCATCTGTGTGTGTGTGTGTGTGTGTGTGTGTGTGTGTGTGTGTGTGTGTGT
>NC_068991.1:29954490-29955310 GCF_001194135.2 Octopus bimaculoides
TATATATATATATATATATATATATATATATATGAACCTTTGCCAAGGCAACACCAACGTCCTCTCAACGATTAGCCATAGATGATTTTTAAAATGAGAATATCTGAAATAAGAATATCTCCTCTCACAAACGAAAATACTAAAAATGAACCCAACCGCCCTCAAATATTAAGTAAAAAACAGGAAAAATAATCCAGAATCCTTGTCCGGTACCAGGTCGATGCCAAAATCTAATCAGTTCGTGCAATTCACGAGGCCAAACGGCCCTGAAAGCTTCATCCGAATCCGTCGAGCGGTTCTTGAGATACCTTGTCCACGGACAAACAAACAAACAAGCACGACTGAAACAATACTCCGGCCTTAGCGAAGGCGGAGGTAATAAAACGAAGATAATCTTCAACCATCTAATCACAGTTGGAAATGTAGTAGATGATGAAATATTTGGACATGTAACCAATATAACTATCTTGGACAAATAGTATGCTTAACGAATAAAAATCAGACCAAAGAAATTGAACGAATACAATCATAAGTTCGCGAGCTCGATTTCCGGCGACACTTTATTTCATGTTGCTCCAGTGAACTCAGCTTGTAAAAACAAGGTGTACCAATAATTCAAATTCTGTGTCACGCAGAGTCTCCCTGCGAACTACGTTAAAGGTACACGTGTCTGTGGAGTGCTCAGCCATTTGCAAGTTAATTTCACGAGCAGGCTGTTCTGATCGACTGGAATCTTCGTCGTCGTAACCGACGGTCTACTAGTTAGTTATATGCATATGTGTGTGTGTGTATATAAATATAGGTGTATATATATATATAT
>NC_068991.1:29955412-29958325 GCF_001194135.2 Octopus bimaculoides
TGTATACAGATATACATATGTGCGTTTATGTATGTATATGTACTTGTGTGTGAATGCGTGTATGCGTTCGAATTGTTTCATTCAAGTTTTCCAAACCTTTGCTGCCAGTCTTCATTATGTTTATTTCTTTATTCCTCAATGAAGGAGAAGGGGACGTGGTGGTGGAGGAGGAGGAGGAGGTAGGTGTGTAATTGAGGAGAGACACACGGCGCGCAAGCGAGTGAGTGAGTGAGTGAGAGAGAGAGAGAGAGAGAGAGAGAGAGAGAGAGATCACCACGGACATGAAGGGTTGGAGAAAGTGATTAAGAGAAGGATTCGATAAAGAGGAGAATGCATTTAGGAAACACAGGGAGTGAGAGAGAGAGAGCGGGAGAAAAGGCCGAGAAAGAGGAACAGAGAAAGTTTGCTTGAGAAAAAGAGGGGTAACAAAGAAGGAAGGAGATGATAGAGGGAGGTAAGTGATATAATAAAAGTAAACAAGAGACGAATGTATTTTAGAAACAGCAGGTGTGAGAGGGAGAGGGAGAGGAAAGAGTAAAAGAGAAAGAGAAGTATATGGTGGTGGAGACGAAGACATAATGAGAGGGCACAATGGATAGAGTCGAGATTTCCGTTAGAGAGAGAGAGAGTGGGGGGAGAAAGGAGAGAGAGAGAGAGTGTGTGTGAGAGAAGGGTTGAGAGAGAGAGAGTCGAAGGGAGAAATAGAGAACCAATACGTGGAAAAGAGAGCGGGAAAGAAAGATTAAGAGAAAAGATAGGGAGAGAGGAAGATGGAGAAATCGAGAAAAAGAGAGGTGTGAGAAAAGATATATATATACACTTCTCTTTTTCTCGCTTTATAGAAAGAAAGAGAGAGAGAGAGAGACACACACACACACATACACACACATACACGGAAAGACAGACAGACAAATAGATAGATAGATAGATACAGAGAGAGAGAGAGAGAGAGTGGTGCAAGAAAAAGTATGAGATTGACAAAAAAAAAGAAGAAAAAGAAAGAGATGAGGATGAATAAGAAGGTGAAAGACAGATGTGAATATAGGGTATCAGAGAGAAGACTATAAAAGAGTGATAGGACGAGAAGGAAAATAATATGGAGAGAAACAAAGAGATAGTTAGAGAAAGAGAGAGAGAGGGGGGAAGAGAGAGAGAGAAAGGGAGAGAGTGAGTTGTTGTTTGTGTGTTACACGCTGTGCCTTCTTAATCACTGACATTTTGATAGAAAAGGTGACCGGGAGGGGAACAGTCATAGAAGAATGGGTAGAAGTGGGAGTGGTCGGGGTGATAATTTCATGCTTGTTGTTGCAAATCGGTTAACAATAGAGTAAAGAGCTGGATTATTTTGAGTGGCTACAATGAACTCCTTCAAAATCCACGCTTCTTAGTTGAAGATAATGACGCCACCCTCTTCCTCCACACCCACCACACGGCTCTCGTGGTCGGTGTTGGCCGCAGTGGGAAGTAGAAAGCCGTTGTAATGCCACAGTTTAGGCCGTGTTTTTTTTTATGGTTATTGTTGTGATAACCAAAGTGTTTTATTGTACAACGTCATGGCGGCCTAGGATGATGGAGTCGACGATAGCGACTGTTTTATTGTATTATTATTATTATTATTATTATTATTATTATTATTATTATTATTATTATTATTATTATTACACTGTGAAAAGTAAAAGGGGTGCAGACGACTTCCAGAAACATAGGGCAAAAATCACAGCAGAGTGTGATTCTAATGTTGCTGGGTCTATCCTTTGGACATTAAATAAATAAATGAATAAACGAATGAATAAAGATAGCAGCTGTTGTCGAGGATTTCATGATGTGAAATTTGTAAGCTTTCTCGTTGTTTGGTGATATGCTAGTTCATAAAAACTGTATTAGAGAATTAAACAAATATAAATAATGTACTTCATCTGTCTTTTACAGCATTGTGATCTTGTGAAAAAGACAACCGTCATCTTTTCTTCTGGTTTCTGTGTGTTTGTATGCAAAGGGACAAGGGTAAGGAAACACTGTGTTGTACATTTGTTAAAGGATCTATCAGAATGAGTAGCGCAGTACATTAACAATGTAACTTAGCATTTCAGTTTTATGTTAATGAATACTGAATGCTACCGCTCTCGGACTTACAAATAAACACATTGTGAGAAAAGCAACATTATTAGTCAATTTTAATTTTCTTCAGTACATGAAGAACACAACCTCAGGTATGTTTCGATCTTATGATAACTTCGTCAGTGAGTCCTAGATCTCACCGTATTTTACAAAATAGTAATTTTTAAAGAATCTCACTATGGTAAAAAAAATAATAATAAGTGGCGAAAAATAACATGCTTCAAACAATATTGGCGATAAGTATCATAACATATATTATAGAGTAAGTGGATCTCTTCTCAAGCTTGCTGAAAGACACCAGGTAATACTATGCAATACCGTGCAGTATATTGTACCATGTATAGCGTAAACAGATCGGTTTTGAAGTTGGTTAATTTGCACACGGTGTGTTATAAATAGTATTGTTCTTTACTCGTCAAAATAGCTTGTTAAAGATTAAACATACTTTACTTTAGAATTATCTTAAATTCTACCTGTAGAAAAAATCATGTTTTTATTTTTCATCATTAATTTTCATCCTATAAATATTATACAAGGTACAGTACGATATATTTTAAGAATTTTAAGTGGATTAATAATATCAAACAGACCCTGCATTTGAAGTGTATTCGTTTGAGTTTGCTAAAAACAATTTAGCTCTACACTTTCATAGATCAGTTTATATTTTAAATAAAAAAAATGTATAGACGCAGGCGTGACTGTGTGGTAAGAAGCTTACTTCCCAACCACATGCTTCCGGGTCCGGCCCTACTTGTGAGTGGATTTGGTAGACGGTTCGTATATATATATATATAT
>NC_068991.1:29958457-29959393 GCF_001194135.2 Octopus bimaculoides
GTGATCAAATGTTATATTTAATTGAAATTTAATCATCAATGTACTTTCCTTCATTATCTATGACTTCCTTCTATCTATTTACAAGCTTTTTAATTCCACCAATGTAAAACTCTTGGTTTCAAAGCGAAGAACTCTGAAATGTCAGTTTCGACGGCCTCCTTGGCTTGCGAAAGTTATGTCCCCAAATGATTCTGTAAACTACGAAACAAATGGTAGTCTGAAGGAGCAAGGTCAGGAGAATAAGGTGGATGGGGAATTTTTTCCCAATCAAGATCTTCGATCTCCTGTCATGTGATTTTTTTGCAGTTTAGGGTCACGCATTGTCCTGATGAAACATCACTCTTTTTCGATTCAATAAAGTGGGTCTTTTTTTCTTCAAAGCTTGGTTCAAACGCTCTAATTGCTGACAGTAAACTTGAGTATTCATTATTGCATTAGGTGGTAACAATTCAAAGTGAATCGCTCCTTTGCAATCCTACCAGATATAGAGAAGAACCTTTTGTTCCCATGAAGTTCCCTTCTCGATTGTGGTTAAGCTTTTTCCCTTTTACCAAGCCATTGTTTACGACGTTTAACATTTCGATAGAAGATCCAATCCATTTTTCGTCACCAGTCACAAGTCTATCCAAAAAGGGTGAAATGAGTTCGTGAGAATGGAGAGAAGAGCAGATGTCATCTCGGGATTTGCGGTTGCTTTCGGACAATTCATGAGGCACCCAGTTTCCAAGTTGTTGAAGATACCGATGAACAGTTGTATGGTTTGAACTAAGCTTTATTGCCAATTCTTCAACTGATAATGCAGGATTTTCTTCAAGTAATGCCTCAAGGAGCTTATCATCAAACTCAACTGGACGTCCTGCTCGATCTTCATCTTCAAGGCTGAAATCTCCACATCTGAATTTTGCAAACCATCTTCTGCAATTTCTTTCATTCAAG
>NC_068991.1:29965393-29966154 GCF_001194135.2 Octopus bimaculoides
GTATATTTTGAAAAATTAGACATAGGAACACGAACCATGCTGCTTATTGACTCGTGCTTCATATGTTGTTTGGTCATTTCTGCTGACGATAGTCCGACCTTGTAAGATATATAATCTTTATCTTACTAAAATTGACTTGAAACCATGATACAGAATATAGATTGGTAAAAGTTTTTATTTTTCATTTCCTTTCGAAATTATCCCTGATTTTTTGTGGTATGTAGTCTTTTGCTGCTATTTCTAGCGAGTAGATGTCCTATTATAGGCATCTCTGCATTTTAAATAAATTATATATATATATATATATATATGCATATATATATATGTATATATATGTACGTACATATATATACATACATACATATATATACGTACATATATATATACATATTATATGCATATATATTAACATAACCATACCACCATACCACTCCACATACACTAGCACTGACCACTTCCCAGCACCCACACCACACACCATCATCTGCACAACCACACGCTATCATACACACACGTGAAAGTCACTAGCCCATATTCATACACGCTAACACATTCTTACATACACACAACACACGCGCACCTTCGTTTTGGGATCACCAATACTTTATTGTCTCCCCTTCTTCCTACCTCTCCCGTTAAACCCTTTTTTCCCCAACCAGTCACCATGCTTGATCGCTAAATCCACAAGTTTATTTTTTTATTTTCTCTGTTTATTTTCTCGTATTCCTTTCCGTTGAAGAGTGTAGGCTCGAAACATAAAA
>NC_068991.1:29969185-29970351 GCF_001194135.2 Octopus bimaculoides
TTTTGGTAGACATTTCTGTTTATTTAGAAATCTAAGTTGACACCGCTCCGCTAAACGCAGAAAATTTCTGTCTCAATTTTGGCTAAAAATACCCAGTTCAAGTCTCAGTCTTATGAGCATAAGCTGAAAGAAATTCTAACGACACATTACTTACCAAATACTTTAATTTCATTTAATATTTCATAAAATTAGGGCGGTGAGCTGACAGGATCGTTAGAAAATCTGGCAAAATGCTTAGCAGCATTTCATCCATCTTTGCATTCTGAGTTCAAATTTCGCCAAGGTCAACTTTGCCTTTCATCCTTTTGGAGTCGATAAATGAAGTACCACTTGAGAACTGGGGTCGATGTAATTGACTTATCCGCTTCACCAAAATTGCTGGCCTTGTGCCAAAATTTGAAAATATTTCACAAAATTGGTAAATTTTCGACGACTAGAATTTGTACAATCGTCAAATATGTCTTATTATTAGACACGACTAAAACTTGAAACTGTGTCGTAGTTTCGATTCTTTAGATAACTTGCCTCACTTATCTGGTACCCAATTCTATAAATAATTATTTATTCGTAATATTTTTTTTAAATGCCTAAAGTCTCCCATTTCGTTTAGAAACAATGGTGTTGATAATAAAGAAAGTGTTATATTTTGGCATTTTAAATATAGCTGAAATAGTTGTTCTTTCTTACACACACCCTTTTCCAAACATCATTATATGGGGTGTTGTCCAATTTCTAAGTGGGTCTGACCCAAACAGAAATATATGGTATGTGGGGTATGTGTAACAGACGCGTGCATGTCTGTGTGTGTGTTCGTCTGTATACAAGAACCTGTCTGTCTGTGTACGCATGACATGTTAATTTCTCGAGTATATAATTGCATGCATATATTATATATATATATATACATACATACATACACATATATATGCATACATATGTATATATATATATATATATATATATATATATATATATATATATATATATGCATGTATGTATGTTCATGTATGTTTTCACGGGTATATATTTATGTGTGTGTGTGTTTGTATGCGTGCATTTGTATGGGTGGGAGGATGGGGGATATTTTCTTGTGTTTTGAAATATGTCCGTGTCTATTGATGTATGGGTGGGTTGTGTTGTTATTAGTGAGTTTTATTAATTCTTTG
>NC_068991.1:29970836-29976028 GCF_001194135.2 Octopus bimaculoides
AGAGAGAGAGAGAGAGAGAGAGAGAGAGAGAGAGAGAGAGAGACAGGCAGATAGATAGATAGATAGATAGATAGATACATAGATAGATAGATAGATAGATAGACAGATACGTCTCTAATATATAGGTTGCCATTGTGATTATACTGTTATTTTTAGAGATGGTGATGGAGCTGTTGGTAGTGATTGTATCGAGTATGATTCTGATGCTGGTGGCGGTAGCAAGGTGTTGATAATGTTTACTTTTGATGTGTTTGTTTGTTGTGGTGGTAGTATTGGTAGTGGTATTGGTAACAGAGGTGGTTATTGTGACGGTGGTGTTGGTGTTAGCGGCTGCATTTGTGCTGCTTTTATCATTTATGTCTAACATTCTGTCATTTCTGGCCGACCAAGCCTATTTTCGATGGTATTCCACGTGACCACCCCGACATTATATTTCTCACATTGTATTTAGCTCTAATTCTTTTAAGACACTAGAGTATAAGTTGATGTGCATTTAGCTATTATTTTTAACAGATCGTGGGACCATGCAGATAGATACGCCTATCATTTTCCCTAATTTGTTAATTAAATATTAAGCAGTCGTGGGGGACAAACACAGACATACGGGCGCTCGCGCATATATATATATATATATATATATATATATTCTTTTATTCTTTTCTTTTATTGCGTTAGTTGTTTCAGCCATTTGATTGCGATCATGCTGGAGCATTGCCTTTAGTCGAGAAAATCACCCTCAGGACTTATTCTTTGCAAGCCTGGTACTTATTCTGTCGGTCACTTTTGCCGAACTGCTAGATTACGGGACGTAAACACATCAGCATTGGTTGTCAAGCGACGTGGGTGGGGTGGGGTTGAACATGCGTCAAGCATTGGAACCGAACCCGACACACGTGCACATAGACACCTACATACCTCTCTTATCAATCAATCAATCAATCTATCTATCTATCTATCTATCTATCTATCTATCTATCTATCTATCTATATGTATGTTGTTGTTGGCACTCCGTCGCTTACGACGTCGAGGGTTCCAGTCGATCCGATCAACGGAACAGCCTGCTCGTGAAATTAACGTGCAGTGGCTGCGCACTCCACAGACACGTGTACCCTTAACGTAGTTCTCGGGGATATTCAGCGTGACACAGTGTGACAAGGCTGACCCTTTGTATTACAGGCACAACAGTAACAGGAAGTAAGAGTGAGAGAAAGTTGTGGTGAAAGAGTACAGCAGGGTTCGCCACCATCCCCTGCCGGAGCATCGTGGAGCTTTAGGTGTTTTCGCTCAATAAACACTCACAACGCCCGGTCTGGGAATCGAAACCGCGATCCTATGACTGCGAGTCCGCTGCCCTAACCACTGGGCCATTGCGCATCCAGCTATATGTATGTATATGTGTGTGAACGCACATACACGCACACACACATATAGATAAATAAATAGATAGAGAGAGAGAGAGGTGGGGAAAAGAATGAGAGATAGTAAGAGTATCGAAAGGAAATATATTCCGTACAATGAGTTCAAATCAGCATAAACCATTGTAAATATATTCATTCATTCATTCAAAATATAATCACCATCGTCAACATTGACATTTTTCTCATCTTGGAATGAGTTTTGCGATTCCGCAGGCCAAAAAATCAGATTCTTTTGAAGATAAAAGTGTCTGGAGTATCGTTTCGACATCGTCCCTCGTTCTGAATGTTTCTTTCTTTTCTTTCCTTTTCATTTCTTTTTTTTTTTTTTTTTTCTCTCTTTTTTTTTTTTGATTTTGGTAAAGTGTGTAAGTGACTTGACAGAAACAAAGGATATCTGAAAAAAAAAAAGCGCTAAAACATTTGCTACATGCCTAACGTTACTAGCAGTATGGGTGCAGGAGAAAAAACCTGAGGGATGATTTTCTGCCGCACCCTGTATATCACTGGTTCTAAACCAGGATCTATATGGCCCCTGAGAGTCATATAAGATTTTTGAGGGTTCACACAATGAATTAGTAAATTGGAGACCCACAATAATATTTTAAGGGCCCTTGAAAAAATTTTGCTTTAGATGTATATATTGATATGTATTGCAAACAACAGCTAGAATTCTTTCTCTAACATTTTACATAGTTTAACCTACACAAGTTAATGTGTGAAAAACAAAATAGGAATTTTGAAAGAAATTTCGATAAAATTAGATTTTAAACATCGAATGGCTATGGGGGTCCACCAGAATAAAATAGTAATCAAAGGGTCCCGTAGATAAAAATTGTTGAGAACCTCTGCTGTATATGCATATGTAAGTGATAACGAAACCAACGTCCTATCTTTCTGCCTACCTTGGTATGCCGACACCGAATTGACAGGTTTGTTAGAACGTGTATAAAATGTCAGCCCGTAATCCTACCGGTTCCCTGCATGTTTAATTCAAGTTTTGATTAGATCAACTTCGTCTCTCATAGTTGAGAGGCGGAGTAATGGATCATCAGTCCATTTCTATTATATCTATATATCTATAAAGAGAAATATTATTATTTCTAAATCTCTCAAAGAGAGACATTCAGTAGCAGTTCTTTAAAGTCAAAGCTATTTGCCAACATAATGTTACTGTCCTGAAAGGGACAATGTTACTGTTGTTTTAGCCTCAAGAAACATTGTTTCTCTATCTGCGTCCTTATATTTTCAAACAGGGAGTTCAGCATTCCCACCTAGCGCAAACCACCTGTGGACTAGTTTCTGGGTAATTGCTCTTTATCAACAAGGAGTAGCTACTTAGCCAAATGGCTGATTTCACCGTTCGAATATATAGTTTTCAAAGTGATACACAGTTACTGATCTAAAAATAGAAATATCATTATTTCTAAATATCTCAAAGAGAGATATTCGGTAACAGTTCTTTAAAGTAAAGGCTATTTGCCAAAATAATGTGGCTGTCCTACTTGTTTCAGTCGTTGGAATGCGACCATGCTGGGGTATCACCTTGAAGGATTTGGTCGAACAAATCGATCCCATTACTTATTCTGTTTTAAAACCTGGTACTTATTCTATCGGGCTCTTTAACCAACTGCTATGCTAGGAGAACGCAAACAAACATCACCGGATATCAAACAGTGGTGGGGTGCAAGTACAAACACAAAGACACACAGACACACACACAAACTCATACACACATAGATACACACACAAACACATACACACTTTCACAAGGACACACACAAATACACACACACATTCACACACATATAAACACACACACTTATATCTGATGGACTTCGTTCAGTTTCTGTCTGTTATCCAGTAACGACGCTTTGGTGGAACCGGGACTTGCCCAAGGTTTAACACAGAGGATCCAAACACGGAACTATGTGGTTGGGAAGCAAACCTTTTACTACTACAAAGCTACACAGTTGTATTTTATATGGTAATCCTAACTTATTCTGTGTTGGTGGTCTTTACAATACTTATGTGACCATCTATAAACAGATGGCTGTACTTATTACTTTCATTTTTTTTCATTATGTCTTTTTAGTATTTGCAAATTTTTCTATAAATTTTCCTGCCCTGTTCATTTCTATCACATTTTTTCTGTTTCCTATCTTTATTATTTAATGATATTACTATTTATTTATTTATTTATTTATCATCCTTTCTTTCGTAACATTTCCTTATAAACGTCTTGACTTTTCTTGTCACAAGATAACTAAACAATTTTTTTGTCATGTGATCTCCATCTGTCTGTCTGTCTGTCTGTTTGTCTGTCTGTCAGTCTCTCTCTCTCACTAACTCACCCACTTTCACTTTATGTCTTCCACCCTCTTTCTCTCTCGGTCTATACATGTCTTTCTATCTGTATCTGTTGAGTCTGTTCTCCAACACCACCTCAGCTAACGTTAAAATGACGGCCAAGAAATCGTGTTCAATCAAACATCCTCTGGGATTTTACACAGTCACTTGGAGCACAGCTCTCTACACGTCACTTACATATTGTGAATATTCCACACACATCCCCACATGCACGCATGTATAAACTTTGTGTGTCTAACTTTGAACATGATATAAACATATGCGTATATTATGTATATATTTATAGTCTAACTCCCTAATACAATGCTGCTCTCAGTTTCGTCAATAACTGTTCACTTTCTTTAAGCATCCACGTACCGACTGCTTATAAATTTTCATATTTAAGTATTCCTTGGTAGCTAGATCCAATATTAAAATACTGTTTTTTCTTGCATCTTGTTTTATTAAGCAACACTGTATATTATGACAAACACAAATTTTGTTCTTTGTATACGAAATGTTTCTGTGCAGATAAAGAAGGAACAGCCGAGTTTATGAGCAGTGTGTTCAGGGATACTGAAGGAAAGTACTCAGCTGCTGATAAAAACTCCTTTCATAAGCTAGGAAAATATGCAGCATAAACTACTGTTTCTTATTTTCCTGTCGGTGAATATTGTAACATAATGTTAGCTAATAAACCGATAGATATGCTCTAAAGAACATTATAACAACGAAGCAAAATGCTGTTAACTAAGAAGCAATTTAATATATTGGTGGATGAGTACAAAAGTTGTTTGCTTTGTGATAATAGCTCCAGCTTTCTAGGCACTGAGTTCAAATCCTAACGAGGACATCTTTGACTGTAATTCTTTCAGGATTATTAAATAAAGTAACGGTCGCGTACTGCGCCGATTCTTCCCTTTCCCTCTCTCTCTATTCTTATTCGACTTTGTCTTTTTCTGGAAGAAATCAGCTGTCATCAGACATGGAAGGGATGGCCTTCACCCAGGTTTAAAAGTGCTCAATATACGCTACATGTCACGTCTGCACCTCTACAACTTCATTAAATTAGTTGAGAGCTCAAGACAAGGTGTGAGTGTGTGCGCGCGCGTGTATATATATATATATATATATATATATGAAAGAAGGTTTGAAAATGCACTTATTTTAAAGATATTTATTTACTTAACCGGTTTCACTTTTTTAGAAAAAGATTATCAAAAGTCTTTGAGAATAATAAAAAATGTTAAAAAACAGAGTATTAAAATGCATATATACATTCTTTGATGATAATAAGAGGAATATATTTAAAGTATAAAGCTTTGTATGAACTTTGTAGTGTTACATACTGATTATCACACATTCTCTGATAATAAGATGAAAATGTTTAAAACAGTGTAAGTATGAAAATACATATATGGAAAAAT
>NC_068991.1:29976233-29979098 GCF_001194135.2 Octopus bimaculoides
ATATATACATACACATAAACACATATATGCATATAATAAATACATGCATATATGAAGACATATATGAGTTTCCTTTTTGCCAGTGGTTTTTATTAGATACCTGTCCAAGGTATCGCGTAGTGGTACTAAACTCAGAAGCACGTAGTTATGGTGAGGATTTCTGGGCACACAACTCTACGTGTGTTCAGATTAGAGATATTCAGGACGCTTCAAGGTTCCAGTTCAAATATCGCTCGCTTCGGTTTCACATTTCAAATCGTAACGGTATCGATGCGACTATCAACCCATCTTTCTGTTCCTATGACATTGTTGCAATGTTAATTATTTTTAGTTCAAAACCCGTCTCAATGAGAATTACTAAATAAAAATAAATCTAGATGTAGCGGATTAGTATAAGTTGGAGAGGTGGCTGGGGTGTGTGTGACATACTTAAGACATTTTGAAGCATTAAATGGCGATCGTAAATCTGCCTTTACGCTTGGTTAACCAAGTATAGTGAAGACGCTGCTTTTTATTTATCACTCCTTAATGCTATTTTTCTTCTACGTAAATATGTGTGCATGGGTATGTGCATATGTAAGAGAGTGTGAGTGTATTTGTGTATCTGTGAGTGTGTGTGTATACGTCTAAATGTTACAACTTGTGGAGAATACAATTCATGATGAAGAGTGTGTTGTTTAGATAAGAATCAATTTGTTTCCTTGTGACTCGAGTTTCACGCCACAGCGATCTTTCAGTTGAATAACTTTTCCGTGTTTCACCCAAGTTTTATGTGTGTGGCTATCGTTTTCATTTGTAATGTTATTTGTATTAATTGTTGTCGTACACTCACTTTTCATTAGTTATTTCTTCGGTTGCTTTGTCTTTTTTTTTTCATTTTGTTATTATATCCGGTTTCTCTAGATTGATCATAATATCCATTAGCTTATTCGTTAAAAAGGTTGTGCCTTTTTTGGCAGTAATTTTGTTTCTATTGGTCAATTTTTATTAAATTCTAATTCTGATGATGTACGTAGCGACATTGAGGAATGAAAAGAGTGTTCTGTCAAGTTTTAAAGCCTTTATTCTGTTTTCGGGGCATGTGTATCCGATGGGACTTGGTGAAACTTTGTTTTGCTAAAGAAATTCTGAAGAATCTACTTCATTATTCAATTATTCAAAAGTACTAGGCTATTTGGTTATATGCTCGTTTCTTTGTAAGGATAGTAATTTTTTGTCGTCAGGTTAGCTAACCCCTCCCCCATATTGCTCGTAATTTGGCGATAATTTCAAATATAAGTTTAAGTCACAGGCGTTATACCATCAATGGACAGAAAACGTGAGATCATCCTGAATAGTTCCTACTCTTCTTAGACTTTCAGCAGTGAATGCATGTTCAACATTAGTCCATAAAGGAATTAATAGCTTATAGCACCTTACGTTTTGTAGACGAGGACTCACACTTTAATCTACATAACAGACTATATGCTGATACATTAATTCCTTTCATAGATTATTGTTAGTAGTATTGTCCCACAACGTACAGATAAGATAACGACATGTAATAGTATTATTCAAGACATAAAACCACAAAATGTGTCTAATATTAACAACTTATTCTGTTTTTTATTATTCTTTTACCTTGTATTTAATACATACAAACGAATATTAGTTCTTACACTAACACAACTCCATTTAACGTAGCTTTTTTTCTCTTTTTAAGTATTTCTTATTTCTTTACTGCCCACAAGGGGCTACACATAGAGGGGACAAACAAGGATAGACAAACGGATTAAGTCGATTATATCGACCCCACTGCGTAACTGGTACTTATTTAATCGACCCCGAAAGGATGAAAGGCAAAGTTGACCTCGGCAGAATTTGAACTCAGAACGTAGCGGCAGACGAAATACCGCTAAGCATTTCGCCTGGCGTGCTAACGTTTCTACTAGCTCGCCGCCTCTTTAAGCATTTCTAGTCCTTTAAAACTTGTTTACGTTACATTTCCAGCAGTCCTTTATGCACTATATCCTCCAGTCTAATTTCATTCTCATGTACAAATTTTTAAAAAATACACACCTCACTTAGTATTGTTTCTAACTGTCAGGACATATCCTAATTCAAATATAACTATGCTTTTCCATTGAACATTTCTACACAACTTTCTTTACATACACGACTTATTTGGAGTTAGAATTACTTATCTCCTTACTCTTCTATAGAGGTTCCCTCTATAGAAGAGTACCGCTAGTTGCCTTAGTTATAGTATATACCTAACTAGACTCATATTTCTTCTTTCTTTCTCATAAGGATAAATATGAATGTCTATACTCTGCTATTTCCTTTATCAAGTCCTTTGTAATAATTTTTTGCTTATACTTCTTGCACTGAAGAGAACAGTGATATATAATTAATTTAATTTAATTTAGTTAATTTAATTAATACTATTCAACCATGGATTTGCATGATTTTGATACCGCTGTTCGAAACGATCATCTGCATGAATTAAAATTCTCTTAAATTTTAACATCTCTTCTCCATTTTAGAAATAGCAGCTAAAAAAGCTGAGACTCCAACAGATAGCATTACTTGTAACTCACAAAGGCAAAAACAAGAAGAAAAGACAATGAAAACTAACCATTTAAAGTTAAAAATAGACGCGTTTCTGGATTATGAATGGTAAAATTCAATTTCCGTCATCGGTATGTTATTAATTGTTGATTTATTAATAAATTAATAAATTGATAAATCTTTACCCTTTTAATTTGTAATAATTATTCACTCCCTGATAGTAAACGCAAAGCTTCTGCGGTATTGTTTGTAACGCACATGGTAATTTCTTGAGGAGGGAGTAGTGGAACGACTGGCCGAGGTAAGTTCGGTTGT
>NC_068991.1:29980394-29983213 GCF_001194135.2 Octopus bimaculoides
TATATATATATATATATATATATATATATATATATATGTGTGTGTGTGTGTGTGTGTGTGTGTGTGTGTATATATATGTATGTATATATATGTGTGTGTGTGTGTGTACATACACGCATATATATATTAAATGCTTACATATATGCGTATACTTACATATATTACATATGCATGCATGTACGCATGTATGTATACAACTATACTTGTATACACGCAGGCACACACATCCACACACACATTAGGATTACCACCACAAAGTTATGATGTGAGTTGTGGCGTTATAGAGGCAGGCAAAGAACAAACACCTGCAAATTTTAAATAATATGTTAAATATTTAGAACAACGAAACCGGACATAATGATTCAGCACTATGGCCTTGTTTATTGTTGCCATTAAGATTCTCCATTAGATTATTTAACTTTATGCTTACTGAGTCAAAATGACTAATGTATTCGTGTTTTTTTCTTAAATTAACTAAGACAACTTAGTTACAACGACAAAGATATTAATTTAATATAATAATAATTATTTGAAGAGAACACATTGGAAATGTCTCTAACGTTAAGGTTATTTTTATATTGATAGATTCAAAAGGTAAATTGATAACGTTTATCATACTTAAGTGGTTTCTGTTTTGAATTTTTTATTCACAAATACGCAAACTCTTAATTTTATCTTCTTTCGAATCCCCACTCCGTTTACATTATATGTATAGCGTTGAAATATGTATGAAAGTATGGTAAACATAAGAATTGGGGGGTGGGGACGCACGTTTAGCCTTTAGATATTTATAAGTAAATGTTGTATATACCTGCTTAAACTAGAAGTTATTTTCTTTGTGGCCAGGAGACAAGATACATTACAGAAGGTTTAACTCTTATTCAAGCCTCTTCAGAGATCAAGTTACTCGATCCTAATAGTTATTTAATGTAAACGTATACTGAGAGAGAACTAGATGGGCTTGTTAAATTTGCACGGTAGTGCAAACTTTGGTAATCTGAATTAATAGATTAATTAAGTGATTTCCAACGAGGTTTTAATTAACAGATCGATCTATTTGGCCATGGAAAAGTAATGGGTGACTTAATCGCGGCAGCTTATTTTTTCACTGCCAGGTGGAATATATGGTCATCAAAAACATAAGATCTTACATTAATAATCTTACTTCTGATGCTGTGCTGTAATTCTATTAAATAATTAATTCAATCTCATTTATTTAAACACTTTAATCCAACTTAACCTTCTATGCAGTCTTGATTGCTTTTAGTCGCTATAAAACAAAATAATTATAGTAGACTTTGTGTTAATAAACAAGTACAAGACAGAGTATGCTAGGACTGCAACTCGTTGTTGCACCTGCTGCTGCTGCTGCTGCTGTTGTTGTTGTTCTTCTTCTTGTAGGGGGTTCTTGTTATTGTCGTTGAGTTGTTGTCGTTACTGGTGCTGCATATGGTATTTGTGTTGTTGGGAGGTTTGGTGTTATCGTCGTTGTTGTTTAGTCCCAAATCAAACCTGACTGAGTTGACCTAAAATCAAAGAAAGTCTAAACATGCCCATCCCTGTTGCATTGTTAAAAATTCTTTTTTTAAAATTTTTTTACTCGTTTCAGTCATGAGACTACGGCCATGCTAGGCATCACCTTAATGATTTCATTTGAATTAATCAACCCAAGTACTTTTTTTTAAATTTTTAAGCCTGGTAGTTATTCTTTCGATATATTTTGCCGACCTCCTAAGTTACAGGTACGTAAACATACCAACAGTGGTTGTCAAGCGATGGTGGGAGACAAATACACACACACGCACACGCATATATATACGATGGGCTTCTTTCAATTTACGTTTACCAAATCCACTCACAAGGCTTTAGTCGGAACGAGGCTAAGGTAGAAGGCACTTGCCAATTTTGTGTCTATAATATCTAATCCGAAAACGGTTGAACATGAATTGAGGGAAATTTGAGAATTATTTCTTAGAAAGACTGGGCTTGCAGGGTTTAATTAAGCGCACTAACTGACTTCTGCTCGGTTATTAGGCGTTTTCTTTTTGTTTCATGACATAAGACCTCCTAGACTACAATGGATGGCACCAAGGTCTTATATAGCAGGCTGTAACAACACGATCCCCTCATATATGGGGTTACACTGTGTCCTCGCATAACAGATTGTAGTCGTATTGTAACTCCAGAAATAGTCACTCCATAGCAAGGTGTGATAGCTCCAGAATAGTCACATGACAGAGCATAATAGTTCCAGAATGGTAACCACATGGAATAATACGATGGTCGCAACATAACAAGGTGTAGTATCACCAATATCGAACCACTCTATCATTACTATGGAAAGTGTCACTATGGTCATCTTTATACCAGGGTGTAGTGGTATAAGGTTACCGTATTTCTTGACACTTCCCTACTTGAGCCTCTTGTCATCTTGTCTCTGGACAATTCATATTGTCCGCAGCACGTTCCTCTCTCTGACACCACTCTCAAATACTTTTATTTTATACTCATTATTATGTTTATTATTTCCCTTTCAATCACTTTTAGTTTACTCTTTTTATCATACACTTCTCTTTCTTCTATCTCCCCTCAATCACAAACACACACACTTACATACACAAACACGCACACACACATACACTTTCTTTCTCTTTCCCATTTAAAGGTAGTCCATCAATTATGTTTGTTTTTACACTGTCATATCTGTCACACTAGTTGAATCTTCTTCACAGTATGCCTATATACATACATGCATATACTTATGCATTCATATATACTCACACACATATATATATGTGTGTGTATATGTATATATATAT
>NC_068991.1:29983785-29984508 GCF_001194135.2 Octopus bimaculoides
CACACACACACACACACACACACACACACACACACACACACACACATATATATATATATATAGATGCACATATATATATATGTATATGTATATGTGCTTCTATGTATGTATATACATATATATACATACACTCATACATACACGCATTGACTTACGTTCGCACACAATTTGCATTCTTCTGTCTCTCTCTCTGTCATTACCATAGACAGAACATGCGTGTGGCAGTGTTTCACAACCTTATTTTTGAGTCTAAGGGATTTTTCTCTTCTATCTGTGCATATTTACACAGACTATAAGAGTACAAATAAGAGAGAGTGTGCGCATGCGTGCATGTGTGTGCGCGAAGGGTGAAGGGTCGTTAATTTGCATTTTCTTTATTTGAAGCGTTTCAATTTCACGTTCATTTATGCGCAATTAAGCATTATAGAATCTCACTCCGCCACATTACCTACATTTCAGTGGCCCCCGTTTGTAAACGACACCTCGAGAAACACCATCCTAACACACCTCTTCTTCTTCTTCTTCTTCTTCTTCTTCTTCTTCTTCTTCTTCTTCTTCTTCTTCGTTATTATTATTATTATTATTATTATTAGCATCAGTGGCACAAGTGACAATGAGAAACGGACAGGTGCTGACAGCCGCTCTCTCATATCTCCACGCACATACACAAACGCCCGCGCGCATAAACACACACACAAACACACATATGTACATGTATATATA
>NC_068991.1:29984996-29985985 GCF_001194135.2 Octopus bimaculoides
TGTGTGTGTGTGTGTGTGTGTGTGTGTGTGTGTGTGTGTGTGTGTGTGTGTATGCATGTATATATATATGCATGGATTTATACATTTATACACGCAGTGAGCCTGAACCCGGAACCATGTGGTTGGTAAGCAAGCGACTTACCACACAGCCACTCCAGCGCCTCTATGTATTTGTATGCGCATATGTAAATATATGTATATATGAACATATGTATACACATGCTCGACACTCTCTTTACATTTGTTTGTGTGTGCGCTTGAGTATGTGTGTATCTATGTGCGCCTGTGGCTTTATTCTTAGTGTGTGTAAGTACATTATACATTTTAAACGTCCATGTATGTGTTCTCTCCTACTGACATGCGCATTTGTGATTATTCGTGGGCTAACCTAGTTGTTTGTCTATTTGTGTTTCTCAGGGTACTATTACCGCTCTACGTGAGGAAATCCATGCGAGATCAGCTTAGCCAGAAAGACACACCTTACAATTTCCCAGGCTTCCCGCAGTAAAGATGTTTGTCAGGTCGTTCATTAGGGAACCTCCTTGACCAACAATTGTAAATTGCCACTCTTCTTCATCTTAAGCCTGCATATTTGCAGTTTATTACTGAAAAGGCAAGAACTGTTCTTCTCTTACATGGTGACATGATGCATCCATCATCTATTTATAATAAACAAGCAACTTTAGTCTGTAGCACTGAGTTTGTTAGGTACATGAGTACGTGTGTTCGTGCATGTGTGTGTATCTATCTATCTATCTATCTATCTATCTATCTATCTATCTATCTGTCTGTCTGTCTGTCTGCCTGTCTGTCTGACTGACTGTCTATCTATCTATCTATCTATCTATCTATCTATCTATCTATCTATCTATCTATCTATCTATCCATCTATGGTTAGGCGATCCGTTTGCTGCCAACACCCGTTAAAAGGAGGACTGGGCATGCCGTGGTTGATGATGCGCAGACACGCGCTGAGACTGCGACATCTC
>NC_068991.1:29987077-29994920 GCF_001194135.2 Octopus bimaculoides
AATTTTTTTTTTTTTTCCTTCCTTCCCCCTCCCAAAAAGAAAAGCTCTACATTGTATTTGTCCCATCTTCGTTGAGCCCTGTGTGGCTAATAAAAGAAATGTATCTATCCATCTATCTATCTATCTATATCTGTCTGTCTGTCTGTCTGTCTGTCTGTCTGTCTGCCTGTCTATCTGACTGTCTGACTGACTGTCTATCTATCTATCTATCTATCTATCTAGACAAATAGATCGCCATATATGTGTATATATACACATATACATTGCTTGCTTTTTTGTCAAGTTATTTATGAAATCAATTTAACCTTCAACTGAAGTATTCTTTTACTTTTATCTTTTACTTGTTTCAGTCATTTGAATGCGGTCATGCTGGGGCAACGCCTTGAAGAGTTTTGTCGAACGAATCGACCCCGCGATTTATATTTACTTTTAAGCCTAGTATTTATTCTCTCTGTCTCTTTTGCGGAACCGCTAAGTTACGGAGACGTAAACACACCAACATCGATTGTCAAGAGGTGGGGGTGGGGTTAGACGGATACAATAATACACACATATACATACATATACAAAAATGTGTTAAAGAAATTGCTTTGCTTATCATTTGCACACACACATACGCACACACACACACACATACGCACACACACACACACACACACACACACACGACAGGCTTCTTTCAGTCTCCATCTGCCAAATCTGCTCACAAGGCTTTGGTCGGCTCAAAGCAATAATAGAAGACCATTGCCTAAGGTGCCACGCAGAAGGAGTGAACCTAGAACCATGTCATTGGGAAACAATCTTGTTACCTCACAGCCGAGCCAACGCTTATGCTAGCGTTATTCAATAATTTTTAGCAAAGAACATAGTTGTTATCCGTTAGATGGAAAATGTTTGACAGTTACTTCGCAGTTTTGGATTGCAGGCTTAACTCAATCTATGATTTAATTTTGTTCCTTTTTGCTTTCTATAGTATTTTATTTCTTTACTGCCCACAAGGGGCTACACATAGAGGGGACAAACAAGGATAGACAAACGGATTAAGTCGATTATATCGAGACCAGTGCGTAACTGGTACTTATTTAATCGACCCCGAAATGATGAAAGGCAAAATCGATCTCGGCGGAATTTGAACTCAGAACGAAGCGGCAGACGAAATACTGCAAAGCATTTCGCCTGGCGTGCTAACGTTTCTGCCAGCTCGCCGTTTTGCTTTCTATAATATTTGACAGTAAGAATGTGCGACAAATGTGCACTCACATACACACGTATTATAGGTAGTACGACCATCAACATGGTAAACTGCGTCCCTTGGATATTTACTCCTTTCAGAACTCAACCCCACTGTTTATGAACACAACAGATTTCTTCCAGTGAGAAAGAAAGGCAGAGGAAGTTATAAAGAGAAAGAGAATTGTTCCCGATACCGGATTACGACTTTATCAACCTCCAGGATTAAAATCAAAGTTACCTTCAGATCTTCGGTGTGATTTGACCATAGCACACAGAGAGCCAAAATAAATGTATTTCGATTAAAAATACAATTTGAACCTCTCTATCAAAAATGAACAACGTGGTTACGCGATTTATCGGACCGGAAGCAAAAATAGGATATTACCAGATTCTTGAAAATTAGATCTTAATCATTGAAAGAATGGGTATTGTATATCCACAGCGATCTATGGTATATACAAACACGTACAGAGCCAAACTGGTCTCTGATTTTCATAATATTGAATGCGTAGCTTATTTCAGTTTGTTTCATAAACTTCTCCTTCTACTCGCACACTAGATCATGTCTGGTGGCACATTCATCAGCCTCACACTCAATACACTCCAAACTATATCGAACAGGATGAGTAGGATTTCTTCACTCTTGAATGAGATGGTGAAACCGATTTATTGTTGCTCTTCAGAAATAAACCACACGTTCATTATTCCATTATTCTTATTGAACAACACAGTATCTTTTTAGCTCCATCCTTTCTTTGGACATTTTGTTTCTTTTGTATGAGTCGGCCTTGCCACGTACCGAATTTTAATGCCTACACACCAGTATGACACAGTGCATCTCTCTGGAATTTTCTAAACGTCCAAGGGCACGACTTGAACGTGAGGCCCCTCATTTGTCTTTCTTCTTTTATTTGTGATTGCTAATATATTTCTTTTTCATTCTCATTGTTGTTGTTGCTCTTCTTCAGTGACTGTTCGGCAAACTGCAACTGTTTCTGTTCATCTTGATGGTGGTGATTGTGATATAAACACCTCTTTCCTCCTTCATCATTTATGTGGGGAGAGGTTGCAGATTTACAAGCGACTGGAATAAACAACATCACCAGTTCCTTGAAGTCACGGTTGGTCCTACAACAATAGAATGTTAAAGGTGTGAATTATTTTCAGCACTTATAGAACTAAATGAAATATGTATAATTCAGGCAGACACAATAATAATCATAATAATGGTAGTAATGATAATAAATATAATAATGATAATACTAAGAAAAAGAAAGAAACAAAACTGCGATGGAAAACTGAAAAGTGAATATGAATATAATTAAAATACAAATCGTATTTATTTTTGCAGAGCATCTATAAGATATAATGTGCAAATCTGAAGGGTTTGCCAACAACAAATAATGTTTACGTACGCAACATAATAGCAACATTAGGTCCCTGTTTCTTCATCTCTCACAGATCCGATTCTAATCCCTGGTGAGTAATTTCGTGATTTCTCATCTTAGACTTTTATTTTCTCATCTAGGCAATGTTCATTCCAACATACATATGGTAACAAGATATGGAGAGATGAATAAGAAGAAGAAGAAGGAGGAGGAGGAGGAGGAGAAGAAGAAGTATGCGATTGCTTGAGTTTATAGTCCATTTAAAACTGCTGAACAGATTATTTTTTCTGCTTTTCTACACTTGACATGTAAATATTGCTCTTGAGATTTTAGTATAATTAAACAGAGTTCAACCTATAGTGTAAATCAAATTGTTATTATTATTATTATTATTATTATTATTATTATTATTATTATTATTGATGATGATGATGATGATGACGACGGCGAGGATGATGAAGGTGATGATGATGATGATGATGATGATGATGATGATGATGTTGACGATTTCTTTATTATCCACCCAGGGTTTACATGAAGAAAAACATTAGTGACGGTACAGACGGCACAGAAGGTTACAGCGTGGGTTTTAGCGTGTAAAAAGTCGTATAACGAAATATAAAAATATATTCAAACAATATATTTGTATATATCTTCAGTAAAAAGCCCAATAGGGAGAACTTCTGAGGGTCACACATGGAGAAAGCCCACAAAAAGCTACGGTCAAGCTGACCGCCTGGGAATGTGTTCTCTCCCAGTCTTCTCCCTCCAATCTACAGATGCGTACTCAGAGCAATCCCTTTCACTTGGGCAATGATCGCCTCTCTCACCCACCTTTCAACAAACTGCTTGGGAGTCAGCACTTTCCTTTCCACCTTGATTTTCCTCAAGTGAAATTTGAAAAAGCTAACCAGAGCTTCACCGAAAAGGAAAGTGCTGGTTTTTAGCTCTTTCAGATGTTTTCCCCACATTACCTTTCTCACCATGGCCACCAGACAGATAAAAAGAACTGTCTGACCTTCTCAGCGAAAAGAAGGCGGCTGGGAAATCTTCGTGATGGACTGAGCTGATAACCGAATCCATCCTGCACGTGACAGCATCTGTTCGACATAAACCCACATGTTAGCAATGTTAAGACCCTGGAAGAGTACGTTCAGGACGGTTTCTTCGCCCTGTGCGCATCTCGGAAAGGACTGACTTCACGGCACATCCATGCCTGTAGAGTTTATCTCGAACAAGCAATGCTCTCTCTTAGAACCGTCAGGTTAGGCTTTTTGGAAATTGTCCACGGTCACTCGATCAAGAGTTCTCCGGAATAGATTGGCTTGTTAATTATCGTCGACGCCCAGATAAGAACGTCGTTGCTTTTACCCTCTACTAACTCTCTATAGAACGCCAAGCTGAAGTTTCCACCGATCGTAATGCTGAAGGCTGCGAATGCTTGAAGACATTCTAGTCTCCAAGCGCTCCCTCTCGGTCTTCGCTTGACCCAGAACTGCAGCTCCGTCAAGGAGACGAGCTGAGGAAAAAAGTGTGTTTTGCGAACGGCGACCACACCTGCTCATCGTCAAAGAAGAGTTGGAGACGTTGTAGCCTCAGCGCATGTTTGAGTACATAAGCCACGGCATGCCCAGTCCTCCATGCGAGTCTTGTCAGCAAATGGACCACCTGACCAGTAGAGTTTATCCTTTCCACGAAAAGCGGAAGACTACTTACTTTAGTCTTTTAGAGGAAGGACAGTTGCTCCACTCTTCTGACCAGTTATGAGTTCTTTCACAAGAATGTCTGTTTATTTTCTTTTTTAACATTGTATATGTGCTTTGGTCTATAGGAATAATGTTAATCTGTGTGGGTGGTGCAATTTTTTAGGTGATATGTAATTTGTTTCCGATATGCTGGGGTTGTGTTATATGTAGTGGAGTAGATTTTTGTTGCTGGTGTTTATTGCTGTGCAGTGTGTGGATTTTGTGTCCTTTCGTTGTATTTGCTGTTGTTGCAGATGACAGTTTGGTTGTGTTTGAGATGCTGTTAGCTGTATTGTTGATGCTGGTTGTGTAGGTGAGCTTAGTGGTGTTCCTCTTGGCGGTGACTGTGGATTGGATGGTGTTGTATGTCCTATGTTTGTGATACGTTTTTCAAGTTGTATTGGTGGGTGCCGTCCACATAGTCTATTATGTCTGGGATAGCTTCAATGTTATCTTACTATGTTTGGACAAGAAGTTTGATCTCAGACTCTGACCAATTTTAAGTTTTTATTTTCTTTTTTCAAGGATTTCGGTTGCTCTCAAAGTCCATGACGACAGTTGCCACTAACTAACCAATTGCTATTGTAGGCGGCACATAGATTACCTTTTTGGTCACATTATGTTGGTAGCCGAGTGAGCTCTTAACTCCTTGGTGGTGTGAAGGAGTGGCATCTCGCTTCCTCTAGCACTTTAAACAATATGTACACCATCTCAAATCTTTGATTGCCGGCCCAAGGGTTGACTGGATTCTATCTGAATGTTTAGTTAAAGTTATCAAGTATTTAGAATATTTCGATCAATCGACCCATCCTCAAGGTTTCCATTTAATTTCCCTTTCGGCATCAATGTTTTACAAAAACGTATGACTGTATCACAGTTTCATATGTTTCTTGTCTGGAATATATATAAGGCTTTGTTGCCCAAATATATCTATTATTGTACTTGTGTGTGTGGTGTATTAGTGCAATGAAATATAGTGTTAGAAAACAATAGTGGTAGTAGGTAATGGTGAGGGTAGAACTGTAGAATCAGGATAATGTTGAATAAATAGGAATGGCAGCGATGGTAGAGGAATCGCAGAATCAATAGAGCGTCGAAAAAAGAAATGAATTGCTATATTGAGCTACATCACTTTACGTTTTGAGTTCAAATCCAGCTCTTATCAATTTTGTCTTATTAACAGGTCTCGAAACGAAAGGTACTAGTCAACTACTGCAGCTGATTTCATCGACTGATACTTGTTCCTATATTTGCAGCCCTCTTGGCAAATTTATAAATCTTCATTATTACCATAGTTATTTATTTTTTTATTTGCTTATTTATTTATTATATTTGGTGTATCTGAGTCAAAGGTCAGAATGAAGTCGTCCATACATGCTGTCATGTTTAAATATGTTCTTGACATGATTTCAAACAAGCAATGTAATGTCTTTCCATGCATCATCTGGACGTTGTCACAGGAAGCTAAATATCGATTACTTAGATGGCGTGGTAATCAGAGAAAGAGAGAGAGAGAGTGGGGGAAAGAAGGAGGGAGCTCATATTTCACGTCTAACTTACTTACAATATCAACAGAGACACAAAACACAACATTGTTTAAAACACTAAACTGGAACTCTGAACTACTTTTTGACAATTTCACTTATGTCAATTCCTTATCCACATACCCACCCACCTCTTTCGCCTCTCTTTCACCTTCTTTCTTTGTATGTATTTATCTCTCTCACATGCTCTCTCCTCTCCTTTCTCCTTTTCTTTGCTTATCTATCTATCTATCTATCTATCTATCTATCTATCTATCTATCTACGTGTGTATGTGTGTGTGTGCATAATTTTCCACTAAATCCTCTATTTCTCGCCCTCACTCTCTCTCTCTCACCATCTCCTCTTTCCCCCTCTTGCTGCTCTCTGTCTGTTTCTCTCTCGCCATATATATATATATATATATATATATATATATATATATCCACATACACACACATACACTCACACATATCTGCTTGCACGTACATACATGCACACAAGCAAACACCTTTTCATCGATATATCTGCCTTTGTCATTCATATATATATACACACACACAAGTAGTTTGTCTCACCTTCCATTTGTTACAATTTTCTCTTTCCGTTTGCTCTTCATGTTTCGATGAACCACTTTTGTTGACACTGAGCATTTATATGTATCGGTATACTTTACTTGCCCTCTTTCTCCCCCCCTTCTCTCTCTCGCTCATCTTCTCTATCATTTTCTCTCTCTATCTCTCTTCTCTTTATCTCTTTCACTTTATACACACACTCACACATAATATACTTGCGCATAAATGCAAAGTAAAAAGAGTAGGAATTTAAACCAAATTAATCTTCTAGACATAAACCGGATTAACAGAAAACACTTTTAAAACAGAACTATACTTGCACACTATTCTTTCACACATACAGAATACATTTTCAACAAGCTTGGACAAATTGGTGGTGAATTGGTAGACTTGTTAGATTGTAGGACGAATTGCTTTGCCGTATTTACTCCGATCCCTTGAGTTCTGAGTTCAAATCGTACCAAGATTAATCTACCTTCCATCCATCCGATGTTGATAAACAAATACCATTTTAGAGCGGTGAACTGGTAAAAACGGGTGAGCGATGGCCTTTTACATTCTGAGATCAAATCCTTCTGTGGATTATTTGGATGGTAGACTTAATTTGTCACATGTTTTAACATCACAACTTGAATTGCAAGCATTCAGGCCAAACTTCTAGTTTGAGGACATCCTCCCTCCCACGGGAACTATTCTTTCCACCTGAGAAAATTGATGGAAACTATATACTTGTCATTTGATAAAATCTGTTTCAGATCCCAATAATATAAATTGGTCCCTTACAGGAACAGTTTTTAACTTAATTCACTGAAGTGTCTACTGTGCTCGAGCGGGAAATACTTTATCCGTTTTTAGGACAACTCTGCCACCCTTGCTACTAAAAGGATCATCAACAACCTCTCTGCCGCACACACACACACACACGCACGCAAACACACACACACACACACACACACACACACACACACACATACAAACACACACACACACACATACACACACACACACAGACACACACACACACATACACACACACACACATGCTGAAAACGAGATGGTGTTGAAATTGTACTATTTTAACTGTCCGTCATCATTCTTTTCAATGTTAAACTAGCAGTTTAGACATTGCCACTGATTGTTATATTGCCCCCAGTGTCATTAATTACAGATCTCTTTCTATCCTTATACTAAAATATCATCAATTTAGATCTTTTATAACTTTATACAGTCCTCGATGTTAGACATTTCAAAATCTGAGTGATGTCTTGATTATTAGAGCTTTGTATTAAGACTTTCTTGTAGTTTTGCTTCATATGAAAGTGTTGCGTGTACGTGCGTGTGTATGTGTGTGTGTGTGTATGTGTGTGTGTGTGTGTGTGTG
>NC_068991.1:29994930-29996444 GCF_001194135.2 Octopus bimaculoides
GTGTGTGTGTGTGTGTGTGTGTGTGTGTGTGTGTGTGTGTGCATGCGGGCATGTGTATCTGCTTTACTCAAGGCGTGTTCTAAATGCTTCTGTGCGGTTTTCTTTTCGCCAAATTTTAGAAATTCACAGCTCAGTAAGCCTAGTAGATAAACTGTTCTTTCTCCTCCTTTCATTTCTCTACCCATTTCTCTCTCACTCACTTTTCACCTCACTCATTCACTTTTATAGCAATT
Organism: Octopus bimaculoides; assembly: GCF_001194135.2. Taxonomy (NCBI): domain Eukaryota; kingdom Metazoa; phylum Mollusca; class Cephalopoda; order Octopoda; family Octopodidae; genus Octopus; species Octopus bimaculoides. The sequence goes on from NC_068991.1 coordinate 29,995,164, forward strand.
TCTTTTTAATGAAGTGTTCTTTATGAAGTGATAGAGCTAACAGTGCATTGATATTTTGTTATCTTAAAATGAACCGTCTGTTTATAAATATTCTCCATAATTTAAAAACTTCTTGTGAATTTTGATGTTTTTTCTTTGGGTACATTTAATTTTAGCTCACAGTTATGCGATATATCCATTATTTCCCTCGTTTAGTCATCTCCCACCGTCACCCTATCACTGCTAGATGATTTTTCTCGATAAACATTTTCCAACAATCTTTAAATATGATGTTGTTACAACCACTTTACTTTAGTCCAAAGGTGGGCAGCATTAAACTTTGAGTAAAAATATGAGAAAAGATTTAGCTGCCAATGAATTAATGTGTGTGCGCGCGCGTGTGTGTGTTTGTGTGTGTATCGTCGTCGACTTCCCGTAGTAGGTCGACGTTGACTATTCTTGTTCAGAATAATCTCTGGCAGGCTCGCGTGTGGGCTACAAGACCTGCTCTTGGCCTGTAGTAGTGATGACATCTGCTGTAGTCTAATCTAATTGACGCATCGGAGAAGTGACACCTCTCATGTGCCCTTTCGTATTTTCTCTGCTCTTTCTCCTGGAATTGCGAGCATCATAGATTGATCCTATTCATCGCGTCGCAGAGCCTTCTTCCCCTAGGAGTCTACGAATATACCTGAGTTCTTCATATGTCTCTTCAGGACAACCTTGTATCGCAACTTCTGACCATCACAGCTTCTCCTGCCTTGATGGAGTTCAGTGTGGAAAACTGTCATTGAGAGCCTGCTGCCCTCGATCCAACAAACATGTCCCACCCAGCGCAACTGTAGTGAGGTAATGAGGATTTGCACACAAACTGTGTCAACGAGGTGTTGGACCTCTACATCAGAAATACAATACTGTCACTTAATATGCAAGATGGAGCATAGATGACGAAGTTGGATCTGCATCGGGCCCTGATGTGCCTGAGGTAGAGGGACATGCATTCCATGATATAGAGAAGACAATGGGGCACAGCAGTACTGTACAACTTCACCTTCCTGTTGCTGCCAATCTAACGTCAGTTCCATAGACACTTCTCGAGAGAGTCAAAAGCCTTTGTGGCAGACAGTATTCAACCACTTCGAGGTCAGAAGAATTAGTACAAGTCACCGGACTGCCGAGTAAAGGTCTCGGTGTACTTAAGGGAGCTCTCCGTTCACTGTCACTGGCTCTTGGTGTACTTATATATGCATATGTCTGTATGCATATACGTATATATATATATATATATATATATATATATAT
>NC_068991.1:29997075-29998122 GCF_001194135.2 Octopus bimaculoides
ATATATACGTACAGGTATGTGCATACCGACATCCACCTGTATGTATAGGTGCATATCTGGGTACAGGACATTGCAAACAAAACAGTGACGAGAAAACACATAAGCCACATAGAGAACATTCTACTTCATCACCTACCTCCGTTTTAACACCGGCGTTTCGAAGAGCTAGGCAGGCCGCATCGTTAAAACAGCTCTTTCCATGGACGGCAAATTAAATTTGTATACACAAATTAAATCTTGTCATGGAGGAATGTTGTGGCGGACAAAAAACAAGACAGGAAAACAAGAAGGAGATATATTTAAGAATTTACAAACAATTGTATAGGAATAACTGACCTGTCTTTCTGACATTTTGTCTTGTGTGTAGCTAAGGAATGTTTGCTATTTTTAGGAACAGTGTTGGAGGTTGGTTGGGGGAGGGAAAGAAGAGCAATGTGGAATCAAAAGGATTGTTTTGTTTCTGTGCTAGTCTGTCATGGTTCAGTGGTTTTGAAGACTGGTCTTAGAGGTCAGAATAGTGTGAGTGTGTGTGTCTCTGTGCACACGTCTATGTATGTGTGTGTATATATACATGTGTTTGTATTTTATATTTGGTAGGATGGTGTGTGTGTATACGCACACATTTGTGTGCGTGTGTGTGTGTGTGTATGTGTGTGATTAGTATTTGTCAGGGTGTTGTGTGTGGGCATGTGTGTGTGTATGTGTTTGTTCACGTGTATGTGAGCGTCTGTATGTGTGCGTGTGTATGTTTGAGTGTTTTGTGTTGGTAGAGATGTTATGTGTGTGTATGCGAGTGCGTATGTACGTGAGTGTGTATGTACGTGGGTGTGTGTATACGTGAGTGTGTGTGTATGTGAGTGTGTGTGTACGTGAGTGTGTGTCTCTGAGTATGTTTGTGTTATAATTGTCCTGGTGGTGGTGGTGGTGGTGGTGTGTGTGTGTGAGGGTGCATATGCATGTGTGTGTGGGTATGTGTGGGTGCGTATGTGTGAGTGAGTGTGTTGTATTTATCAGGGGTTCTGTGTCCGTGTGTGTTGGGTTTATCCG
>NC_068991.1:29998429-29999840 GCF_001194135.2 Octopus bimaculoides
CTCTGAGTATGTTTGTGTTATAATTGTCCTGGTGGTGGTGGTGGTGGTGGTGGTGTGTGTGTGTGTGTGTGTGTGTGAATGATATTTTCAATGTATATATATGTGCTATTTTTTTATACCTTCTTATATCCTTTCAGATTTTTTCTTTGTGTGGGTAATTTTTATATGAATACATTTTTTGCAAAAGTTTTTAAATAAGAGTACCTGATATAGGAATATTTATCTTATTTTTTGGGCCTTTAATCTTTGGTTTTGATTCAATAGAAAATGTGTACCCTTACTCGGATGGCATTTGAATTTAATTATAGATTCATCGTTGAATAGTTTTAGCATGATCACCTTAGCATTATGCTAGGAAGAAGCATTATTAGGTTTCTCTTATATTTAAAAGCACCCCAGCTTTATGGGTTAGGCTGATATATCTATCCTTCTCTTACTTGATTCTTAAATCCTTTTCTACATTTTAACATTTTAATAAAGTTTGGATACATATCTTTTCCCGTACTTTTAATTCTCACACTTAGATCTCATTGTGACCGCATTTGTCTTCCATTTTAGGCCCCTATTACTTGATAATCATAATATGTTAAGTCACCCTTGTCCTTCCTCTTTCTGGTTATCACCTCTCCTCTATATATCATTATCTTACTAGTAACTTCTGTGACATATTATTTTATGTAGATATGGCTGGTTTTATGGTCCCAGTAAAGTAGGGGAGGGGAGTGTATCCGACATTAATTAATCCATCACCACCAAGAACTTAACAGTAAATTCCTAATGGATTTAATTCTAAGGGGTTCTAGACGACATGCTGCATTGAGTCTTTTGAATGTAATAAGTGTAAAAATGAATGTAGCTATATCACCATTCCTCTTTCTTGACCCCCATTATTTTCTTCTGCCACTCTAACTCATAATAGGCCTTAAGTATTTTCCCCCTAAATTCATTCTGCCACAAAAATTAGCAACAAGAAGCAATGTCATAATTTAATCTCTAGTACTGATGAAAAAGTTGCTAAAAAAATTATAATGGTATATCCTGTATGTTGGGACTCTATATAGTTGTCTGCTTCCGAGGAGAGCGGATTATTTCAAATTGATGTAATGTTTTCATTGGTCGATTAAATGGAGCCGCTTGAAACGGCCGTAACGCACTGATACTTTGACACCTTTGTTACTTATTTGCTATATATATATATCTTTGCTTGTGTATGCGTGTGTTCGGGTGTGAGTGTGAGTGTGTATGTATATGTGTGTGTGCGCGTGTGTGTGATCTATTTTCGATCTTGGATTATAGGTGACTTTATTATAATATTTCCTCATAAATTTAAAACAATGAACAAAGTTTTTAAATGCTATTGTTATTGTGATACCAATGAATATCATCCTTATATGGTATAACGTGTAGATAC
>NC_068991.1:29999879-30001043 GCF_001194135.2 Octopus bimaculoides
CCACACACACACACGTATACTTACAATTTACTGACGATCACCACATATATTAAGAGAGTGAATGGTAACTGAAAAAAAATGATAGACCTTATATTGAAGAAACGATTCCTCAACACCACAATTTATAGCACTCGTCCACTATTTTAAGCAGAACATAACACTTCCTAATATTCAGTGCGTAAAATGGTAGTAGGTGATCATTTCAATTTTGTCAGGCAATCTTAATAAATAGGTCTTCCTAACGTGGAATGGATGATTCTTACTGAACACGAATTATTTGTTTTTCATAAATCGATTTTCAAAGTTATAAAAAGTAAGTAATGATACAGATAATGTAAATGTAACAGAATACATTTAGGTTATCGATGGAATTTGATCCATAGACCAAGGATTATATTTCCAGGTTACATGCGAAAATATTGATTTAACCACACCCAAACAATAAAACAAAACTTGGTGGTTACAAAGAGAAATGCAGGCTTTTACGACCGAATGCACATATTCGTATACATACAAAGACACACGCATATTTATGTAAATACGACATGCTATTATGAAGAAACAATAATGAATACATGAAATAACAACAATGTCAATAATCCTTTCTAATTTTAGCACAAGACCAAAAGCGTCGGAAGAAATGCTACTTTGCATTTTGTACGACGCACTAACGTTTCTGCCAAAAGACGAAAAGTAAAGTCGACCTCAGTGGTATTTGAACACAGACGGAAAAGCCGGATGAAATATCGCTAAGCATTTTGCCCATTGTGTTAACGTTTCTGCCAACTCTCAGCAATGCTGCTGCTGCTGCTACTACTACTACTACTACTACTACTACTACTACTACTACTACTACTACAACTAATAATAATAATAATAATAATAATAATAATAATAATATTAATAATAATAATAATAATAATAATAATAATAATAATAATAATTTCATTTATTTGTCACAAGAGCGAAGGATGAGGTGAATAATACAAAGACAGACATAAAGTGTTTAATAATGAAATGATAAAAAAAGTATAAACGATATACACTGAAGAAGGGACATATGCATAGCATGAAAAGGTAAAAAAGAGAATGAGAGAGATGTCCCCCCCCCCCCCACTGATACAGGAAGGCCTCTAGCGATAATCTAGGAACCTCACTGTCTGA
>NC_068991.1:30001053-30007921 GCF_001194135.2 Octopus bimaculoides
CTCACTGTCTGAGATTTCCCTGAAACCCTAGGAACAAGTGCCTTCTCCGATTCTTTCTCTCCAACTCACAGGTCTACACATAGCGAGATACCATCAGCTCTTGCTATTTTCGTAACTTTCACCGACCTTTCAATAAACTCACTCGAGAACAGCACTTCTCTATCCATTCTCAGTTTCCGTTTCAAGTGAAACTTGAAGTCAATGAAAGCTCTACCAAAGAGGAATGTATCTGTCCTCATGCCTTTCAGTCTTGTCCACCAAACAACCTTTTTCGCCACAGCCACCAGGCAAAGGAAAACTGCCTCGCCTGCCTGATTGAAGGAGAGTAGTGGTGCGATCATCACTACAGACTCGGCCTGCAGATGGATCCGATAATGCAAAGATCCTGTGGGATTTTATGATTCAGTGCGACCATGAGATAGAGAATAGGAAGCCAGACATAGTCTTAATTGAGAAAGAAAGCAAACTGTGCTGGTCATAGATATAGCATGCCCAGCTGACAACAAGGTATGCGATAAAGAAGAAAGAAAAGTCGATATATATGACAGGTTAGCTTGGGAGGTTAAGCAGTTGTGGTTGCTGAAAAAGGTCGTAGTAGTACCAATATTTGTCGGAGCCCTGGGAACAAAGAATAAAAATCTTGAGAAGTACAGGGAACAAATAGGGGCTGCAATAAGGGTGGAGCACTTGCAGAAAACAACACTGCTTGGAGCCGCTCGAATACTCCTGAAGGGGCTCGAAAAATATGAGGTATTACCTTAGTTCACTGGTAGTGAACAACTGACACCGTAGTGCATCTCCAGCGTTAGAAGCTGTGCAAAGGCAATAATAATAATAATAATAATAATAATAATAATAATAATAATAATAATAATAATAATAATAATAATAATAAGAAGAAGAAGAAGAAGAAGAAGAAGAAGAAGAAGAAGAAGAAGAAGAAGAAGAAGAAGAAGAAGCGGGACCTGTGGAAATTCCACAGTTCAAGTCAACATATTTGAGAACATTAGTATATCAAACACAAATAAGGAATCTGAAGAACTTTTGAACTGCTGCCGTTTAATCAAGACTGTACACTCAAATATAATCGAAATGATCTTAGAAGTTATTGCTTCTTTTCATATGTTTGCCAGATACGACAGGCATTATAGCTTAATGGAATAAAGATGAATTTAAATGATAAAACTTAGTCATATATAAATTAGTCATATATATATATATATATATATATATATATATATATATGAAATTGAATCAACTCTAGTATAATAAAAATCATTAACCACATATACTTAACGTATATGCTTCGTGTATTTGCCGATGGTCTGCTATTGGTGCAGTGGAGTACGTGCTCTCTCGAAGCGCCGTGTGCTAATATACCCCAGAGTCATGGACAGGCGAGCTAACTCACCTTCAATCACATCATCTACGATTGATAGACATCGATGTTTCGCCATTGTTGTGGCTTGTCAACATTGCGTACTCGACATTATCGGAGGCGAATGATTTGGCTAGTCCACGACTTATATATGCTCATGGCATGGAAAATCATGTAGAGGTATGCTCGGCAAGAATGAATTTAAATATGGAATAGTAGCAGCTCTACTATAATAAATATCATTAGCCGCATATACTTAACATATGCTTCGTGTATTTTCCGGTGGTCTGCTAGATGGCGTGGTAGAGTATACATTCTCTTAAAGCGCCGAGTGTTAAAACACTTCAGTCATGGACAGGCAAGATAGGAGTGATGAACATCGATGTTTCGCTATTTTGTAACACCCGGATCTTTGAGAGAGTATATACTCCACCACACCAGAACCAGTCCACCGGCAAATACACAAAGCATATACGTTAAAAATATGCGGCCAATGAAATCTATTATGCTAAATTTATTCTTACGTATGCACTTGTCAAGCATACCTCTACATGTTTTTCCATGCCATGAGCAAATACGTCGTGAACTAGCAAAGACATTCGCCTCTGATCTTGTCGGCTACGTGCTATTGATAAGTATACACGATATTATATAAAGGTCTCCGATCGCTGCGTTACTGGTATTCCACGTCAATCATCATCCCAAACTAATGATTAAAAAAAAAATTATATATCAAATAGTTTTTGTTATCGCGTGCCACAATTTTGTTGATCATGTTCAAAGCAAACCCACACTCAAATATATGACAAAGAGCACGAACCTTAGCAACATCACAGCAAGCGACATTATGAAACACATGTTCACATGCGCTGCCAACGACTTGGCAAATTACGTGATTAGCTTTAAAGCAGAAGTACCTACGGATGGTTGTCAAAACACAAAACAATCAAACGTGACGAAAACTTAATGCAAAACCACATGTTGGTTGACGTTTTTCAAAAGATTGGATGTCCAGGCAATTGACTATTCCACTGATCAATTGCACAACCAATTCAAAGGAATCCAACACTTTCACCAAGCCTGATTTACTTTTCAACACCATTTAGTTACACTGCCTGGCGAATACAGTTGACTCACGTTAACCGTACCGGTATTCTGGTTATAAGAAATAACGCGTTTCCCGACACCGTTGCATAAAAACACACCCATATATATGTATGTAGGAATAAACGGGCATATACGTGTGTGTGTGTGTGTGTGTGTGTGTGTGTGTGTGTGTGTGTGTGTGTGTAAGCGTAAAGATCTTCTCTGTAATAAAATATGGGATTATACACGCAGACATTGATAGCACAGCCGGAGTATCAATCTAAGTGCAGTTTAACATTCATAAAATGTTCAACTCTTCAGACTTCAATTTACTTTCCTGCAATGTACAAAGAATGCAGCTTATAATCACATAGAAAATGCATCATACTTTATATATAGTAAGGTTAATTTGAATATGTTAATTACCAAAGCTAACACAGCATGAAAACAAACCGAAGCATATCATATTTTTAATAACATCGAATATTGATGTCAATTTAAAGCATGTACACACACATAAACAATGTAAAGCATGCACATACGTACGCACACACAGAGTAACACATACATGCATACATACATAATACATACATACACACACACACATATATGTAAATATATATATGTAGATAATATATAAACATATATATGTTTAGACTATATGCATATCACACACACACATACACATACATATGTATGTACACATATATTGTGTATGCTTGTATATAAAATTCACACGCGTCACATAATACACCTAGTGTACATAAGTATATTAAACATGGAGTTTCAATTCTGCCTACTCAATATTACAGCTTTCCTGCTGGGTTGATATGTATGTGTGTGTGTGTGTTTGTGTGTGTGTGTGTGTGTGTGTGTGTGCGTGTGTGTGCGTGTGTGTATGTCTCTATATATATGCAGATGTATGATATATATGTATATGTATATGAATATATATTTGTGTATATATATATGTATGTGTATGTATGTATGTATGTATGTATGTATGTATGCATGTACGTACGTATATATACACACACACACATATATATATATATATATATATATATATATATATATATATATATATATATATATATGTAAATATATGTACGAGGGAATACTCAAAAGAAACCGAAATTTTGCAATATTTTACTCACTTCGTTTTACATGTTTACACGTTTATCGCCTTCAAAGTATTCTCCATTTGAAGTAATGCATCGGTCCAGGCGCGTTTTTCACTATTCGAAGTGCTGCTGGAACCCTTGCGAAGTGATGCCTTTTAACGCCTCTGTTGTTTCTTCTTCACCTTTCTTCTTCACCCCCAAATTCCGTAGCACCAGCTTTCGTCATCATTGATGACCTTCAAAAAAAAAAAAAGGAATGAGACCCAGATCAACGTCCAGCTGTTCTTTCAGTTCACGACACACATTCGTAATTGCTTTTGATCTTCTGTGAGCAGGCGAGGCACAAATTTTGCTGCAGCTCTTTTCATTCGCAATTCCACGCTCAAAATTCATTGGCAGGAGATCCAAGACACACCAGTTATATCAACAAGTTCGTCAATTGTTTGGTGACGGTCCTCCAAGATCACTTTTTTTCATATTTTCATATTTTCCTTCACTATTTTCATCCACCATCACCACTACATGAACTGGAGACTGTTTTAGCTGAAGAATGAACAAAAATTTCTTTGGAAGCAATTCAAACTTTGTACGAATCCAAACCTCGTGGTATTCAAGCTGTAATTGGTGCTAAAGGCAGTCTTACCCCATATTAAAATAAATTTGTTTGAAATCTTAAGGTGTTTCCATTACTTTGTCCAACCCCTGTATATACTTAATATTAAATACACCCACCCACATACGCATATATATATATATACTGGCCCGGAAACTTGAAGTAGCATAGAATTTGTATCAAACTGTTCTGATCCAAACACAAACACACACACACACACACATATATATATATATATATGCACTCTCACGACTAATACTGCATTGTTTTCTGAGATTGACCCATTTTTCGATTTTCGTGTCCAACGAGCGAAAGCAAAATTTGCCTAAAATTTTCTTTTATTTTTTTATCTTGTGTATATTGCGGTTGTATGTTAATCTGTTAATCTTAGCGTCTCATGTTTATCAGGGAAATCTTTACTCTGTCAATATAAATGGTCACATTAGTTAATCTGATTTGCTAAATATATCCGAATATTTTTGTTTCGGTCAGATGTGAATTGCCGTAACTAAAGACAGCACGGGTTTCCTCTACACTCTAACGATTTTGTCACTTTACATATCGCGTGTTGTGGTAGATTAAGAGAATTTGCGTAAAATATTCTCCGTTGGATTTCATATTTCAGAGATGTAGTTTTAGCGAGCAATGTTTCGTGACGACAATACGAGCTCGCACGTGCGGTTTTACTGAATGGTGAAATAATTGAATTAATTTTCATAAAAATTCAGTGATTAGAAATGTTATATACCAACATGCATCTATAATCAGTGATAATTAGTTTTCAATAGGTGGTGGGAGGCCAAAAGTAAGTGGGGGAAAATGAGTAATTTCTGATTTTTTTTTTGTTTTTTCCTCCCCGCCTATTTCAAACCATTTCATTGCAAATATATCATTTCGTACTGTTGCATCATTTTCAGGAGTAAAAACTGGTCATCACAGTTGTTCTTGAAGTTGAGAGATTTTGAAACATAGGTGACAGATATTTTTTTAAAGACATTTTTCAACATTGACTCGACTGTAATTGAGGTTGCCAATAAAATATGTGGATAACTTTTGGTGTTTAACAATCAAAATTCTTTTCTCTGTTGGATTCTAAGTCAATTGTTTTCCCACACACTAATTCTAATTTGATAATTTTCAAAATTCAAAACATAACGTGTTTAGTGGGGCAAAATTAGTAACGATGGCGATCCACCAACACACACTGGCAGAAACGTTAGCACGCCGGGCGAAATGCTTAGCGGTATTTCGTCTGCCGCTACGTTCTGAGTTCAAATTCCGCCGAGGTCGACTTTGCCTTTCATCCTTTCGGGGTTGATTAAATAGGTACAGTTTCGCACTGGGGTCGATATAATCGACTTAATCCGTTTGTCTGTCCTTGTTTGTTCCCTATGTGTGTAGCCCCTTGTGGGTAGTAAAGAAATAACACACACACACACACACACACACACACACACACACACACACACACAAGCACGCACGTATACACACATGCATACACGCATGCGCTCACACACACGCAGACACAGACGCGTGCACACACACACACACATGCACCGACGCACACACACATAGACACACATGCACAAGCACACATTTTCCCTCCCGTGCTATTCTGATTAGTCGCTGTCAACCACTATTGGCAAACAGACCTTTAAGATTAAGTAATATTTTCTAATTGCTGCAAAATAAAATGTTCTTTTCCTCAATTTCCTTCAAGTGTTATTGTTTGTCAGAGTTCAGTTCAAAAGCTTTCAAATGCTTTCAACATGTCTTCAAATACACTTATTTAGATCAATGGCGCCCTCCTCATAATTTAAAAGTAATGCACTTTGTGCATATGTAAGAGCAATTAATTATCTTATGATTATATTGAGGAAGAAGAGAAAAGTGATGAGGATGAGGGAGAGGAAGATTTGACAGAATTATAATAGGAGGAAAGAAGAAAGGAAGATGAAACTAATGACTGATTCCATTGAAAAAACAATGGAGGATCCGTTACTTGGTCATATGATATGGTAGAAATGGCAGTCAAATCTCCTTCAAACTGAAACATAGTCCTATAAACATTTTTTTGGCTTAATATGGCCTCAGATAAAATCATAGAAAATAGAAGTCGAATACGATTGTCATTCTTGTTCCTTCAAAACTGACCTGAAGCTAAACAGTAACAACAAATACAAATATGAGAAAAAGGGCAACCTATTGATATACTGGATGTTATTTTATTGAAATAACGGGCACAAACCATGGGAAAAGAAGACTCACTCAGAATCAAAATAATAATTCAAACGAGTCATGGGCAAACTGCGGTTTGTGGCACTTTCTGAATGCTATGTATACGTGACTTCAGTTGATTGAACAATGACCTCGTTTGTCGGAATTACCGAAGTATATGTGTATGTTATATGTATGCTTGTCCGTAGGTGTGCATATGTGTCTCTCTCTCCTCCTCTCTCTCTCTCTATATATATAAGATATATATATATATATTAAATTAGTTATGAAACACGTGTAATCATTTTATTATATTTATCTTATGATATTTACTTTGCTTCATATTATACTCATTTATTGTGCTTTTAATTGTTAATTTTTCTATATGTGATAGTGGATTTTCATCGATGAGTTCTTGAAACTTGGTTATTTTCCCTAAAACTATATATT
>NC_068991.1:30008222-30010015 GCF_001194135.2 Octopus bimaculoides
TATATATATATATATATATATATATTTATATATATTTATATATATAACGTTGACCACTCACGTGGACATTTAATGTGCTAGAAATAGATCACATCTTGTGTCTACTAAGACCTAAATTGTTCTCACAACAAAATTCAGCGGAATACCAAAGCGTAAGCGGGCAAGACATTTAAAATTACCGAAAAAATCATTATTAAACAGGAACTAGTTTCGAAATTACCGCTTGACAATCGGTGTTGGTCTATTTACATTCCCATAACTTTGCAGTTCTGGAAAAGACACTGATAGAATAAGTATAAGGCATTAAAAAATAAGTCCAGATGGTGATTTGTTTGACTAAGATTTACAAGACGATACGCCAGGTGGCTGCAGTCTGAAACAAGTAAAAGAATGTGTGTATATATATAAATATATAGATATATGTGTGTGTATGTGTGTGTTTGTGTGTAGAGGGGGTGTATGAATTACTAAGAGGGACAGATATTTCGTTTTGCAAGCTTATACTACAAAGTATATCAAAATTTTACAAGCCTTTTGGGTCTTGCTTTCGTGTTAGCAGTGCTATGTTCTTATTCTTAAGTTTACTTCTCTAGACTTTAGAAGAACGACTAGCACTGTAGAGCTCCATGTAGACTACCAGCTTCCAGTCAGCTTCCAGTAAATAGTTAATAGTTATGATATACAGAACATACGTAATGGAAATTAAGATAAACGCCAGTACAAATAATTAATTTCCAGCTCCTTTTCACCACTGCAAGTTTGAGACGTACTGAGAAACTAATTACTTATACTAGTGTTTATTTTAAATTACTCTCTCTCACTATATATATATATATTGCTTATCAGATGTTCTTTTGAGTGAGCTCAAAAAGGTCCGGAACATTTATACGAGTGATTGGATAAACGAGAGAATCAGGGCTCGACACAATTAGTTACATTTATTATTATTTAAAACAGTTAACTGAGACCGACCAGTTAGGTTTCTGTAATAAGCGCACGAAACCTTAAGTCGGATGAAGCCGTATCAAACTGTTTTAAATAATAATACATATAACACTCCTACAAAATGTGTGGAATGTCTCTTTCTTTCGTTTGTCCACTTACTCGTATATATATATATAAACAATATATGAGCATATGCATATATATGTACATGTATGTATATACCATATATATAAATCAAAAAAAGCAACACAGATTTTAAAGATGACTGCAGTACGCACGTCTCATGCTACTCCATTTATTTAAGTAATGCGAGCATTACATTAAAATGCAATATGTAGAGCAATCTTCAGCTGCACAAAAATGTAGAAAATTACAGTAGAATAGACATATTATAATTGTGGCAACATTTAAAATCTAACTGGGAAGAAGAATACATATAAATCCATCTTGACATAGCCAAGGCTAGCAGGCTATTCAATTTTGAATCTAAATCTAAATCTGTTACAGTCTGTCAGATACCGGCCATCATGAAATACCACAAGGTATTGAAAATACGTATTCGCCTTTATATATTTAATCCTTTATATTGAACACTCAATATTTCATATATTCAATAAGACATATTCCATATATTCAATAAGACATCCAATACTTCATTTCATTGTACCATCCATTTTTATATTATACTAGCAGAAATACCCGGCGTTGCCCGGGTTAAAGAGAATAATGAAATCTAAAAACGCCGCCTAGACTACGCATCATCTTTATATATAGAGATGTATATACACACACGCACCCAAACACACGTATATATACGTATATCAATATAAATATATGAAAGTCAATGA
>NC_068991.1:30010101-30010394 GCF_001194135.2 Octopus bimaculoides
AACACACGTATATATATGTATATCAATATAAATATATGAAAGTCAATGACGTTTCGTAAAAGGTGATCATGTACATACTTTCTTGCTGTTGTGATTATAACACCTCGTTGTAAACAATGTTCCTTGTTTTCCCTTGTGGAGCATATAAAAATAGGTTATTTTTGCTGCCCACTCTTGAGCAGCCAACATACAGTTGTCCATGTGAGAAGCAGGGCTCTTCCAAGAGAAGAGCAGCTACAGACAGTGTTTGACCGTGAGATTTGTTTATGGACATGGCAAAAGTCACACGAAGG
>NC_068991.1:30011078-30013335 GCF_001194135.2 Octopus bimaculoides
GTATTTGACATGAGTGTTTTTGTTTCACTCTTGACACGTAATACTTAAATAGTGGAGGAGATATTATGTTGCCGTGTGCTCGAACTCTGCAAGAAGTTAAAAAATTTTTTTGACTAAAACACAACTGGAACCCTAAGTAAGGCATGTGTAAAATTTGAATGAAATTGGTTGCGTAGTTCTCGAGTTTTAGGGATTCACACAGACAGACAGACAGACAGACAGACAGACAGACATTCTCATTTTTATATATATAGATATCATATATTCCATATACTATATCCCACATTAATTTTACCAGAATATAAATAAAACATAAAAAACAGACAGAGTTGGAACTCTTTTAAATAAAATAATATATTCTCTATACGCGATCATACAAAACCCTTTTTTTGTATTTATTTTTACTCATATATATATATATATACAGAGAGTCAGAGAGATAGAGTGAGAGAGAGTGAAATAGCGAGAGGGAGAGAGTGTGTGTGTGTCATGCAGATAAACAAGATTAGGCTTGATATATACATACATGCATACATATACGCATGTATATATATAGGGATATATAAAAACTGAAAATAAACACTTATAAATATACAGAAAACTGAGGGGAGAATTCAAAGTTATTTAACTCGACAGCTGTTTATGTGAGCTCAGAATTACACAATAGTTATAATGCTCATAACTAGCTGATGAAGCGCGCAAATATATATACATTTGTAGATGCGTGTATATTTATATATATAATGAGCCTAATTGTGTTTATCTGTAATCACTATCTCCACATCGGTTCATCTGGATCTTTCTTCTAACCACTCTTTACCCAGTGGACTTAGTCCTCAATAAAGACTTCGGAATGTAAGTTCAAATCATTTGAGCACTACTACGTTTTGAGCATCTGTAGATCTCACCTGTCTACCGTATATGTGTGTGTGTGTGTGTATGTGTACACGAGCGCGCACGATCATAGCACGAATATGGTATAAAAATATATACATACACGCATATGTGTGTGTGTGCGTGTGTGCGTGTGTGTGTGTGTATGTGTGCGTGTGTGCGTGTGTGTTTTTGTGTTTGTGTGTATACATATACACAAAAACAATTATGTTTTATTTTGGTTATGGCCCAATGCTCTGCCAAAAGCAAACATGGCTGAACTGCGAAATTGATCCATGAAAAACCTACGTCACAATAAGCATTTCCGTTTGAGTTACGTGTGACTGGCCGCTACGTTAATCAGACATCCGATCAGCTGCGACCAACTGAAAACAAAGTAGAGAATTTAGAGAGGTAAAGATTTTGGACTTAGATTGAGTTTCTGCGCTGCAGGTAAGCGACCCGTAACATATATTGAGAAGGTATGAGATTACGTGATATGTATGTTTATCTGACATACTGGTGAGGGCACAGCGGGGAGGAGAGTGGTGAAGGAGATGTTGACACAGATAATGAAACAAACAAGAAGTTTCTTTCACTTCTCCCTCCCTTCAGCCAACTATTAGACTAACAAATACGTGTGTGTGTGAGTGTGTGTGCGTAATGTGTGTGTATATGCATATGTATAACTACATGTATGTATGTGCCCATGTGTATACGAACGCACTCCAACGTACACATTCCTATACATACGCACATATAAAAACACAGTCCCGTACTCCCAAACACTCACACAAATTCATCCGCGCTCACTCACACAGACATGCAACTCTGTATAAACGCATAGAGATATAGTCAGGTATGCTTGAATGAGCATATAGTTTTATAGATATCACAGTACACAAGATATGCAGTGTTATATGCGTTTATTTGTGTGCATGTGTGTGTATGTGTGGTGCGCTTGTATGTGTGTGCATGTGTCTGGCAGACAGATTTGGGCATTATTAGAGCAAACAAAACGGGGGACAGGCATTTACTTATATACGAGTTATATCACAATTCGTATCTTAGATAGGTAGATAGGCAGGTAGATTGGTTCGTAGTTTTGATAGATGAATATCGAGACATCATTCTTTATATTTTACTTGAAACATGAATTTTTTACTTTATATTTTAATTTTGCTCATTATTATATTCTTTTATTCATTTATTCTTTTACTTCTTTAAGCATTAAACCGCGGCTGAGTTATGGGAACGTAGACATACTAACAATGTTTGTCAAGAGCTGATGGGGTTCAAACATAAACACAAAGACACCCACATAGATATATATGGTTATACACACACACACACACACACACACACACACACACACACACACACA
>NC_068991.1:30014387-30017530 GCF_001194135.2 Octopus bimaculoides
ATATATGACATGATTCTTTCGGGATTCTTTTTGTTTCCGTCTACCAAATCTGCTCACAAAGATCGGGTTAGCCTGAGGCTATAGCATAAGACATTTTCCCAGCCCGGCACCTTGTGGTTGAAAAACAAACTTCTTGCCACACAACCACGAGTACGTCTAATTGAAGTTTTATGAAATACTGTTGCAATTAGCAAGTTCTGAAAGCTTGAAGTTAAAATATTGCCATAATCAATCATACCCGCTTTCAGTTCTAAATTATTGTCGATAGGATATAAACCAGTTACTGTCCTTAAATAATTAAAAATATAAAGATATAGAGTGTTCTAGAGAATGTGATTTACTAAGTTTTAAAAATCTGAGCTGAATTAACTGGAATGGGTGGCAGAATCGTTAGCACACCGGGAAAAAGTTTAGCGGTATTTCGGCCGTCTTTACGTTCTGAGTTCAAATCCTGCTTTTTATCCTACCGAGGTCGATAGAAATGAGCACTGGTGTTAATGAGACCAACTTTCGTCCCCCAAAATTGCTGGCATTGTGCCAAAATCTGAAACTAATATAAGAAAATCTACCCTTCTATTAATCCGTAGACTTTCCTAAAGTAACGTAAAAATTAATTATTAATTTAGTATTTGTCGAAAAGATTTAATAAAATTTGAATTATTGAAAAGTATATCTAAAAAAATTAATTAAAATAATGAAGTAAGTAATACTATTTAGAGTAATATAAATTTATAGATGTTGACATGGCTGTGTGGTTAAGAAACTCGTCTCGAAACCATGTAGTTTTGGGATCAATGCTACTACGCTGCACATTGGTCAAGTGTCGTCTATAATAACCCCGGCCGACCATTGACTTATGAGTGAATTTGATAGTAAGAGTTAGTTGCATGTATAGATATATGTGCCTGTCTTTGAGTTTGTCTCCCTACTCATTGCTCGACAACCGATGTTTGTGCGTTAACGTCCTCGTAACTTGCGGTTTGGCAAAAGAGAATACGTATCAAACGTCAAACAAGTACTGGGTTCAATTTGTTTGACTAACCCACGAGACATTGCTCCATTATGGCCGCTGTCTAATAACCGTACATAAAATAGTTTTTTGTACACTTCAATTCTTAATCTTAAAACCATTAGTCCCTGAATGAAAAACTTAGCACTTTTGAAAATTGACTTTCTTCCTATATAGCTGATTCTATTTTTACTTCTTAATGATTTTAATTATCTAACAGAAATTTATAATCTTTTATTTGAATATGCTGAAGAAAAGCTATTTAATCCCATTACTTAAGAAAGCTTTCCCAGTTAATTGCTGTTCAGTTTTATGGTAAGGGCCAACAGTATAATTCAAAGAAATATTAATCTGTAGATGTTTGTTTTTATTTGAAGTATATATTTGGTCTTCCATAAATTATTCCAGGACATCAAGTATTCCAGCACTACCGCCACTGCTACTTCTATTTTTCTTAAGATCAATCATTTAGAAATGAATCCTATGATTGATTACGAGAATGTTTTAACATTAGGCCAATAGAAACCGCTAATTACTTTTAGTAATTAATTAAATTACAACCATAATTATGTAACTTTTTTTTTACTTAAAATGAAAAAGCAAGATTAATCCTTCAGTAATTAACTCCAGTGCATTTTAGAAAGATAAAGCACACCTTATTTGGAAATAAAACTAGCTTATCGCTTGTTAATTTCCTGCTGTATAACAAACAGATCATAGATAATCATAGATCAAATTTGTTCATTTAAATAAGGGAACAATCTAATTACTTATCAATACTACATATTAGTAATATTACATATTACTTATTCAATTCATAATAATAAATGCTATCAGCACCGAAAAGCAATATTAACAACATCCGACGTGTCGATCGGAACTTCTTGGGAAGTGTTTTCTTCCTGATAGCCTCCCATACAATTCCAAAATTGCTGGACTAACATACCTCAAAGAAGACCTGGAAGACAAAGATCTAGTATACCAAAAATAGATTATGCATGATTTCTCAAAGACGTGAAGATGTCACTAATATCCAAGAAAGTGCAGCCTTTCTTGGACTCGTGACTGCTTCAACCCTCCATCCCTTCGAAGCAAGGGATTGCTGCAAACTACCTAATAAACAAAAGAGACAGTAAAGACCTAGGAGACCTAAGATTCAAACGAAAATGTCGATTATGTGGAAAACAACAGCAGCTGCTCAAAAATGTTGTTAAGGTACTACCTCCCAATGCAGCCTGATGTGGTTAAAACAATATACATTGCCGTCCAGGAAAAACAAAGACTGTCATTGAATAAACACAGAAAGTCATCCTGTTATTGAATATATACATGAACATCAACACGAGGAATATTGATGGTACTTTCTTGCCAAAACTTCTCCAAGTGCAAACATAATAAGCCGGATATCGTTGTTTGGGACAGCGATGAAAACTATGTACCGTCAAAGATGTACATAGTGAATATCTCTTCGAAAATCAAAAAGACTGCGGACAACTGCTTCGAAACAATCAACTTCAATATCCAGATCAGAAATTCACATTTATACCATTAGTGCGCTTGATTTTGATAGTAAATGCCTAAGTAACGATCTGGAACAGTTATGAATTTAGAAAAATAAATCAACCAATTAACACTCACATTACAAATACAATCTATAAGTGGAGTAGGAAAAATATTAAAACTTTTCTCAAGTTCAAAATGTGAAACTTTTGTTATCTACATACCAAGGGTGGAGCTATGTATCTTTGTTAGAAATGATTTCAAATATTTAAAACTAATTGAGAAAATACATGCATGCTATACGTACAGATACAGACACACGCACATTCACACATCTAATCACACTCACACTTACGCGCATACATATAAATATGCGCAACGAAATCGCGCCTATGATCAGGTCGCAATTGATGCAACAAAAATTTTGGCAACAAATAATCGAAGTTAACAGCCTTTGTGCGCTGTTTGAATGCCTAATACCTGTCTTCCACAATGTAATTGCTTTAGTTTCAAAACATGGTCTCAGTTCAAATAATTTGCTTGGCAAGTACACCTCTAAAACAGATATATTTAGATATACACATATGTATTAATTATGCAAGCAAGCATGCATGTATTTATGTATGCATGTATA
>NC_068991.1:30017630-30025688 GCF_001194135.2 Octopus bimaculoides
TTATTATTATTATTATTCCTTCGTAACACAGTGTAGGTAAAAATGCATCGCAGTCTTTAGTCATCTGCCAAGTCACAACAAGGACCTCAGGCAGATAATACTTTCAAGATGTGCGCTGTGCCCAATAAGGCTGCTTTTCGTAAGACATCAATCTTGCATGGGATTTCCAGTTGCCTTAAGAAGTCTTGAAGTTTCAATGGGATTGAGCCCAACGCTCCGATCACCACTGGTATCACATCTATACTACCCTCTCGCATTCCATACAGTCTTGCCATTTCCACTTTCAGTTCGGATCACTTGGTGATTTTTTTCAACCTCTTTACTCACAACATTCATGTCATTTGGTATGGCTACAACAATGATCTGACAGTATTTGTCTCTCTTATTCAATATGACAATATCCGGCCGACGGTGTTCGATTACACGATTCGTCTGAAAATCATAGTCCCAGCGTATCGTTACATTTCCATCCTCCTGCATAACTTTACTTGGTACATGCTCATACTAGTTCCCTGTTACATTATATTGGTATTTACGGCATAAGAGCCAATGAAGATACACACACACACTTTATCGTGGCGGCTCTTGTATTCTTTTTGTGCAAGGCTTACCAAGACCCACTTACCAAGTGGGTCACATTTTCCACACTCTTTCCACAGAGTCTGCATTTCTAGGTGGCACAAGTTTTATAGATACTATATTTCACTGAATTGGTAGCAAGAGCCTGGTCTTGTGCAGCAATAATCAGGCTTTAGGTGGTACGCTTCAAATCACCTCGCTCAAGCCATGACCACGTTGCTGTATTATCCTTAACGTCTTCCTTTCAAACTGTCCACGCATTCTCATTTGAAGTTCTTCTTTTCTCTTCTGCTCAGCTCTTTGGTTAAACCCTTCCTTGCCCATCATTTCATCTGCATTTACACCCATATCTTTCGCGGCATATTGCAGCAGATCTTCATTACTATTTATCAAATACTCTGCAAGCGTTCTCCTTTCACTCCTTATACAATAGTCTATATCAATTAGTCCTCTGCAACCATTCTTTCTTTTCATATACAGTCTGTTTACGTTTGCTTTAGGGTGTAGCCTCATGCAGCGTCATCAACTTTCTCGACCTTCTATCCAGTGTTGATATTTTCTCCTTAATGCATTTGAGCATGGACCACCGCAACTGCCCAGATATTCATTGCTGTAATTAATTTTTTGGCATTCCAGCTGGAACTCAACACCATCTTCACCAATTTTTGATACGCCTCGCTGACCTTGACTTTCATTTCTCTGTGTAGAATGTCATCCAGCTCCAAAATCCCTAAATATCTATACTCACTACCGTTGGGTTCACCCATGGTCTTTCCTGATGGTAACAGCAATCCTCTGCAGGCTGCTTTCTCCCCTCTTTTCATATTAAGTACTGAGCATTTGGTAATCCCTAATTCCTTAACGATGTCCCTGCCACACTCCTTGACTATTTTGGTTAAGTAATCTTTCTGTTTTCAGATTTCCCAAACAATTTCAGGTCATCCATAAACAGCAGATGGTTCAATAATGGACCTTTCTTCCTACATCGGTAACCCATCTTAACTTTCCTAAGAGTCTTAGTGAAATTACAAAAAGTAACGGAGAAAACGAGTCACCTTGGAAGATTCACCTTTTAGTATTACCTTCTCCAAGGAATACCTTACTTGAGTACAATTTGGTTTTCCACTCTTTCATGCTATGCATCCGAAAATTTGTGACGTTGTCAGCAACACCAAACATCTGCAGGTATTCAATGATCCAAGAATGAGGCACCATATCATATGCCTTCTTATAGTCAATCCAAGCCATAGACATGTTTGTATGTTTTTTACAATGCCTCAAAACTGTTTTATCGACAACTAGGTGATCCTTGATACCCTGAGAACTCTTCCTACATCCTATTTGTTCCCTTGGTAGTATTTCTTCCTGTGCCAGGAAAGTGTATGTCTTTGCCGCACATATTCCAGTGAGTATCTTCCAGATTATGTTTAGGCATGCTATGGGACGCTAGTTTCCCACAATATTCTCCTTTCTTCTGTCTTTCATCTCCCAGTCACCGTCCACGCACGGACTGTTCCTTTCTGAATACATTCATTCAACTGGGCTGCTAGTCTTTCATGCACCTCGTACCATCTCTTCAGCCAGAAGCCATGAATCCCATCTGGTCCAGGGGCTTTCCAGTTATGTACTTTATCCACTTGTTCTTTCACGTCACCCGTACTTATAAAAATATTCCTTTGTTTCTTTCCGTCTTGTAATTCTGTCTTGATAGTTCCTATCCACATTGCATCACTTTTATGCACAACATTGTTTCACCTTGGCTTGATTTTCATCAGGAGTAACTTTTTTCCCATTGTCTCCATGTAACGTTCGGAAGAATTGCTTCGGCTTATTTTTGAACAATCCGTTCTCCTCGAACTGCTAATTTCTGTTCACAAATCTTCTGATCTTCTGGCTTTTTTGCCATGATCCTCTGTTTTAACTGCTCTATAGAAATACATCAAACCCGTTTCTACCATAATTTTTTGCTCTACCATTTTTTTTTTTGTTTTCTGAAGTTGTAATTTCTCCTCAGCAAGTAGTGCAATAGCTCGGAGAAGATTCCTTGTATATGTTATATCCTCCGTCTGGATATATGTTATGACAGTATTTATCTTTTGTGTTACTTTATTTATCATACTCCTATTATTATTATTATTATTATTATTATTATTATTATTATTATTATCATTATTATTATTGAGTGAGAGTGCAGTGCTTGCCATCAAAGTGACACTGGGGTAAAATATCCGAAGCCCAGTATACCCATCATGACTACCTGTCTGATAAAGACTCACAAGGCACATGCATCACAACCATATGTGCGCGACATAGTGATCTTATATCAAGATAAACAGCGCATGACCGTGTAGGTAGGGCCCAGTTAGAATTTTCTTCAAGTCGAGTAGCCCATCCTGCTCAAACGGTCCCTGAATAAGGTTTGTTTAAGGATGATGAACAAAGCACTTGTGTTTCTAGAGTTGGATTATTCAAATCCCAAAGAATTCCTCGCAACACATGGCTAAGATGCTCCCCCACTACTTTTGCTCGTGATCAGAGATGCAGATATCGTCAGCCACTAAGGGAGATGTTCAACTGGTTAAGGTCAAGCAAGTGACAAGCATATCTGTGGTATTGAGCAGAATATTTGCAGTAGGCCATCTTTTATACCAAGACAAAACAATGTACATGATAACGCTTCCAATCAGTTAAGATCAGAAGCTATGGGAGTCACTGCCTGGTACTGCATCAGGGCATGTCTATTATTATTATTATTATTATTATTATTATTATTATTATTATTATTATTATTATTATTATTATTATTATTATTATCATCATCATCATCATCATCATCATCATCATCATCATCATCATCATCATCGTCATCATTATCATTGTATAAGTCGACGTGGTATTCGTTCAGTTAATATGTACATAAGTAGGTAAAGTACCATATATGGTCATATTTGAAACATTTATATGATGAAGAGTACAGAGAGTGAGAGAGCGGGGAGAAGATATGTTTTTAAAATAAAAGAGATGATAAGAGAGGGTCATAGAAGAAGTCAAGACATTATTGCAAGACTGAGATGTAGACAGTCCTGAAGTGCGTTTATTTTCACTGGGATAGGGAGACATCAAATGTAAGGATATTTAATTAAAATATGTGACCGTGAGAAAACAATTTCGTTTATATCTTTCGTTTATATCACCGTCGCTCTGTCTCCCTATCTTATAACTATCTACACTTCTCTAGTCTATCCATCCATCTCTCTCTGGCTCTCTCTGTCTCTGCCTGTCTGTCTGCCTGTCTCTCTCTGTCTCTGCCTGTCTGTCTGCCTGTCTCTCTCTCTCTGTCTCTCTCTCTGTCTCTCTCTCTATCTCTCTCTATCTCTCTCTATCTATCTATACCTACCTACCTACCTACCTACCTACCTACCTACCTACCTACCTACCTACCTACTTACCTTCCCATCCATCTATCTATGTGACCATGTATCTATCTATACCTGTCTGTCTATCTCTCTATTTATCTATCTCTCTATTTATCTATCTCTCTATTTATCTATCTCTCTATTTATCTATCTCTCTATTTATCTATCTCTCTAACTCAAACTAATTGATCCCGGCTGTTTTTATACATGTTTGTCCCACAAGCCTGCCAAGATATCCATTATACTTCACTGTGAAACACATACTCATGAGGTTCTTTGCGTACATATGTGCGGGCATCTCACGTGTTTATATATATGTACGTGACTCTGTGTACGTGCGTGCGTGTATGTGTATGTATGTATGCACGCGCGTGCATGTGTGTGTGTGTGAGTGTATGCGTATGTGTGTATGTGTGTTTACATAATATATTTAAAGCTTTTAAAGGATTTAAGACTTTCACAGCTTAAGACCCAGAAAGATAATATCATAGCAGTCTGTTTCGTCACTTATTTTGAATTCTTTAACTTTGCAACGCGATATTAGCAAATGTAACTTTTTTATTTAAAGAAGGATTATAGTTATATTTTGTTGGTGTTGTTGATGTTGATGACGACGACAACAACGACGACGATGATGATGATAATGTTAATGTTGCTGGTGATGATGGTGCTATTTGTGTTGCTCTTGGTGTTGCTTCTTATTTCAGTCATTGACATTTTTTTGTTATTAATTATTATTCTGTGTGAAGATATCATCAAATCTTCTGTCTTATACAAAAAAATGTTAATATCTCATAAACATTTAATTAACTATTTCGCTCTTTACTGTTACCCCACCTCATTAATACCCTTATTACGTAATATAACCCAATTGATATTATTTACATAATTTTAAATTATACACATAATTTTACTGCTTTTTATTTTGTTTTGCGAAAATATTAGTTTTTTTTCCCACATATTTGCTGTTCTCTGTTTATGTTTAATGTTAGTTTTATATTTTGTGCTGTTGTTTTTCATACTTAATTTTGTCTATTCTAATTAAAAAAACATTTCTCTAAAGTAAAGATTGCGTGTTTTAAATAAAGATTATATTTTATTTATATTTTTGTTAATTTTCAAAACGATATTTGCTGATTTTGCGTAAGAAACAAATTAACGGGAGTATTTGAGGAGAACTACATTCCTGGTTTTGGTGGAAGATGCCTGGGCAAAATTGTTGATAGAAAGCAACTTGGTTTCAATCTTCCTGCAAACCTCAGTCATACGAACGATCACAATGTGAAATTGTATCTGACCTCGAGTCACGCCATTCATTTCACTATAATGTAGTGACTGCCATCTTAAACAACGTGATCAAGCTTGGATCTTAGTCCACTGTGAGAATGTCCCGCTTTCAGATCATGGAGACTGCTGTAGAACGGGATATTGATTGGTTAGCAAAATAAGGTAAACATACTGTTTCACAGTGCCACATTCGAACACTTTTCGGATACATTACTGAATTGTGTAGCAGCACAGTTCAACAGACAGCATTCGTATATATATATATATATCGGGTGCATCGATAACCAGCTAGAGGAGGCTCCTCCTCTCCTGGGTTTAAAAACGGTAGTAACATCGATTCATACGGAACAGCCACATTGATGTGGCAATAGGCATTACTTCTCAGTATAGTTGATACCCTCATTTCTTATTGAGATGTTGTAACTAGCTACTTTGCTTGTTGCATGATAATTGACTGATTGTGGCTTGGTTTTCTGCATATTGCGAGCTGGAACGAATTATTGCTATCTCTAGCGGACAGGTGTTCATCACTGAAAAGGGGCATAAATAACTCGAAACCGTACTGTCTGGTGATCCCGTCGTCTGCTAGAATATGATAGGGATTCGCTCTCTTGCTTACAATATATATCAGGTATAGATTGTATCGATAACCAGCTGGAGGAGGCTCCTTCTGGGGTTAAAAACGATAGTAACGTTGGTTCCCAAGGAAAGGCCACATTGATGTGGCGTTAAACAATACTTCTCACTATAGTTATTACTTTCATCACTTGTAGAGATTTTCTAATTAGCAAACTTTGCTTATGTATGTGTGCGCGCGTGTGTATATATATATATATATATATATATATGTGTGTGTGTGTGTGTGTGTGTGTGTGTGTGTGTGTGTGTGTGTGTGTATGTGTGTGTGCGCATGTATTTTGTATATGTATCATGAGTTCGATATTGTCTGAGAGTTGAGTTTGCACCAAGGGTTAGGGACTCTGCCCACCGACCGTTTGTATTTTGAAGATGATGGCTTTTGTAGTTTCGCCCCCAATCCAGTTGTTTACAGAAAGAAAAAGAAATCGATGTGTATGTGTATCTATATATATATATAATATAAATACGTCTCTTTGACTTTTTCTCTCTTTCCCGTTCTTCCCCTAATCCTTCAAACCCACTGCCCCCTACCCCTCTCTCCTTCTTCCACGTGGCCGGTGTTCGCCAGCCATGATCTTTCTTTCTTTGCTTGATTGCCGACCGCCAACATCTCTTATGTCGATTTCCTATGTTCCTTCCTTAAGGATTTCACTTTATACACGCCAGCTCAATTTGATTCGTCCTCAGTCGAAAGACGCCTGTTGTTATATTCTTGTTGTTTGTATTTCTAATTGTGTAACGTGTTCTCCATTTCTTGTTTTCGTTGTCTTAAACATTCGCTTGCTTTCTTACAAAAAATCTAATGCTCTTAGCTTAGACTTTTTGCGGGGCAACCAGACTGAAGAGTCTCAAGTGTAACTGCCCGAAACTGTAAGGAGATCTGTTAACTTGACTGACGAAAGAAGGCCACGAATGACTCGTCCTTTTTTCCTATCCCTTTCATTGTTGTTTTTCCTGTCTGCTTTGTATCGTCTATCTGTCTAGATATTTTACTTCCTCTATTGCGTTTTTGTTCCATTATATAGAACTCTGGTCAAATGAAATAGGAATTTCATGTCATCTCTGCTGATTCAGTAATCTTTTCACCATTGTTGAAATTAGCCTGGAGTTTCTCGTAATTACTTAGAAGCTCTAGGATGAATGTATATTCAATATTAGGAGATGATTTCTTTCTTCAAGTTCGTTATCAATTACGACACGATAAACTCTATCAAGGATATGATGCTGACAACCAACAAATTGTGGTTCTTTCAAACCCTTTTAAGCAAAAAGTCTTTGCAACTGAATGACAATGCCATTTCTTTTCCTAGTGTGTACACTCGTATCAGCGACAATCATCTTTACGCAGTTCCATAAATTGTATTCATCTAAAACAACTCTAACAGTATCGGCTTTCCGTTTGGTAATTGGAGTGCTGGTTATCAATACGTTTACCATCAAAATGCAATGACCAGTGCATTAAGTCAGCACACCAAATTTGGTAAAAACTTGAGAAGGTACTATGAACCCCATTCGAATTTTGCATGGTTTGGGTCAAAAGTGGTGTTAGATTTCTTCAGTTGGGGCTGACGTCTTTTTAAAGATCTTAAAATAAAGGTTATTTTCCCTACTTCTAGGAAGTTGTTTACTTTCAAAAATAATCAAAATGTCATAACTCTAATATATATAAGTACGTATATATAATATAAATACATATGTCATATAATATAAATACAAATGTACATATATGTATATAAAACTCAAACTCCGTCGGTCACGAATAACCATGGGTACACCTAAGAGGTTCTCCTCCGGAGTACAAGTCTGGGCAGAAATGCGCCTCACCGGCAAACGCACAACATAGGGTTATTGTTTTTAAGGAATACCAGCAGTCGCCCGTGCCTACCAGCCTCCCCTCTCCACTCCGCCGATGTTATCCAAGTGAAAGGCAAAGGCCGATACAGCTTGACACCAGTGACGTTGCAACTCATTCCTGCAGCTGAGTGAACTGGAGCAACGTGAAATAAAGTGCCTTGCTCAAGAACACAACACACAACCTGGTCCGGGAATCGAACTCACAACCTCACGATCGTATATTCAATGCTTCAACCACTGAACCAAGCACCTTCACATATATGTGCATATATATATATATATA
>NC_068991.1:30026458-30028991 GCF_001194135.2 Octopus bimaculoides
ATATTTAGATAGATAGATATGATGTAAACACAAGAAGAAATACGGGTAACTCAATCTGATGGCTTTTGTTACTGTTGCCATTGAAATAAAGAATTAAAGCGTCTCGTCTTTTCCATGGATTGCTATTGTCTTGCAGCCAGTATATCATTGCCTCTATTCTCCAATATCTTTGTTCTATATCTCTCTCTTTCTATCTCTCTCTCTCTCTCTCTCTCTCTCTCTCTCTCTCTCACACACACACACACACCCACACACCTTCAGTCTTTCTCTTTCTTCTCCTTCACCACTTTTTCTTTCCCTCTCTTCGTTCTCTTCGTCACTCCCTTCTCTCTTACGTTTTTCGTAATTGCAGCATTTAACATTTCTGTTTATACTTGAAAAATAAAACGGACATTTTTCTTTCGAGATTGCTGGACATGAATGATAAAAAGCATATAAAAACATTTTAATTAGACACATGCAGATAGTAACATGTTTGCAGCTATGGTGTACAATCCCTTGTATTGTCCTCTCGTATTACTGGTACAATGTTGAACCAATGAGAGGGCTTCCATGCAGTTACTCGGCCTGTTAGATAAAGCAACCAAGTTCTCTAAAATTGCATCCTGCCGTTGTAAAAGCAGGTCACTTTGGGCAATGATATACAATATAACGAAACGATCATGTTCAGAGCGTCTTTGATCATAACTGAATTTGGAATAAACATCAAGAATAATGTAGACAACAACAACTAATTACTGTAATACATTTGATAAGGCACCAGACAAGTTCTGTCAAGTCAGCTCAAACAATATTTGTTAGCTTATATTCTTTAATGAATGTCGCGACTGATTTTTGCTGAAGAAGGTTATAGGCTAAAAGCTGGACATTCGAGTAAAAGTTTATTTATGAAAAAATTAATACATTCTCTTTTTACTTGGTCCCCGATCACATCCCTAGAAGCAAACGTATAATCCACAGTATAAGAAAAGATGGGATAGTTAATGTTACATTTCTTCTGCTCATTCAGGGCCTGTTTGAGGCTAAAGAAGAGCAACAGCAATAATAGCATTCCTTACAACTATACAAGTGTGTGGTAAATGCTGAATAGTAAAAGTTAAGTTCCTATTAAACCGAGATGTCAACATGGATTCTGTCTCTACTCGATATCCTTTCTTTACATAGAATTCATCGCAGTAAAGCTCATGTAAGAAGTATAAACACCATAAACAATATATGGAAAATTTCGCCACTTCGGTTTTTATTATAAGAGGGTTTGTATCTAGTTAACAACAATACGTTTATATTTACGAACAAGTCACAAATAGAAACCGATCCATTAGGTCAGAAGTTTTAGTCTTTACCCCTACGGTGTTCCCTGATGAGCTTATAAAATCATCAATGGCCCTCATTAAAGTTAGTATATATTTTTTATTCTTCGCATGAAACGTCATCTTTCCTGGGCTTAAATTTTACTCAATGATAAATTAATACATTTTCAGTTAAATAAAACAATAGTCACTAGTGTGCCACAGAATCGACCGAGAGTTTAGTGATCCGTAGATACACTATGAATGAAAAAAATGGGTAGTGGTTTAACATAGGTCTTCTGAATTAAGATTAATATTGTGTTAAATGCGAGCGATAATTTTCTTATTATAATTATCATTTAGTGTGAAGACTATGAGAAGAGCTAACTGGTTAGATCAGGCGTTATCAAACTGACAAACAATAGACTCACTAACCTAAAAATATAAGAGTTTTTATTGTGCTATCAATGCGAAGACAAAGTAGAAACTCTTCTTATGTAATGTTCCCTTGTTCGCTGAGGTGTTGGACAAGTTTAAACAATTTGAAACTATTTTAATTTTATTAAACGTGATAAATTGTCTGACCCCGACCTTTCAATCCTCACAGCCTTACACAAGGGTGCCCCTACACCCACCACATAAAAATAACTGAGTTAGGCTGATAAGATTGGTTAATGATGAAAAGAAACAAAATCAATAAAATAAAATAAATCATGAGTAGCATATGGAAGATTCTAGAACATTTCACAATTCTAATTAGGAACAATTTTGCAACAGCCTTTTAGAACGTGGAGGGTGCAATGATTGACTGCACTGAATGGATTCAGGTGAGGAAACACAATGTTTGATGATTCAGAACACAAAGTAAAACGGTAACGATTAATAAAAGATCCGTGAGAGGGTGGGGGTGGGGGCAGCACATAGTGCCATACAAAGTTATTTTTAGGGATCAAAGGTTTTAAATATTTTGAAAATATATGTAAGTAGGTGCAGGTGTGGCTGTGTGGTAAGAAGCTTGCTTCCCAACCACATGGTTCCAGGTGTACTCCCACTGCGTGGCACCTTGGGCAAGTGTCTTCTAATATAACCTCGGGTCGACCAAAGACTTGTGAGTGGATTTGGTATTCGAGTATTATGTTTTCCATCTTGTTTCACATTTATGTGCTTACTTTGGTATATATATATATGTGTGTGTGTGTGTGTGTGTGAGAGAGAGAGAGAGAGAGAGAGAGAGAGAGAGAGAG
>NC_068991.1:30029272-30030812 GCF_001194135.2 Octopus bimaculoides
GTTCGGTAAACGAAACCGATAGAATGAGTGAATAAGTACCAGGCAGAAGAGACCGATAGAATAAGTCCTGGGTTCGATTTGTTCGACTAGGACCTTTCAAGGTGGTGCTCCAGCACGGCCGTAGTCAAATGACTGAAACAAATAAAAACATAAAAGAAAGTAACATATCCAAAGGAGAAATTCTCAGTTGTATAAGAGAGGGAATCAGAAATAGATGCTAGATGAAATAAATAAATAAACAAATAAATAAATAAATAAATAAATAAATAAATAAATAAATAAATAAAAAGATAACAAAAACAGCGATATGCTCTTTATATATTCCTTTACTTAATTCTATTCTCTATACTTAAGGAAATTTATTTCTTTAACAGATTACTCAACATAAATAACATCTTTGAACTTAATGTGGCTAAAATATTCTACTTGTATAGTATCTAGTTAAGGTGCATCATCTACACAACATCTGACCACTTGAAATATGGTGGACCAAGTGCGAATACATTAGAGAATATCAACAGCAGAAGCAGCAAATAAAATAATAAATACAGCAAATATTTTTTTCTACTCTAGGCACAAGGACCGAAATTTTGTGGGAGTAGCCAGTCGATTAGATCGACCTCAGTACGCAACTGGTACTTTAATTATCGACCCCGAAACGATGAACGGCAAAGTCGACCCCGGCGAAATAAATACAAATATTGAACACCTGCTATACCCATATTCTTCATGCTACTACTACTACTACTACTACTACTACTACTACTACTACTACGGATCTAGTTCAAAACGGGGGCGCCAGTATTTTCTTAACGAAACACTTTGAAACTTGGGACACTGGTAGAATGTGTCATATAAAACATCTTTTTCTCTTAGTCTTCTTAAGAAAAATTATTATATTGCAACTTATTTCATGTTAAAGTTGTCGTATTTCTGTAATTTCAATCAATGACTGACGTCCATTCAGCTGAATACATTAAGTGCTGACTACGTAAACAAACGATTCTCAAACGATTCTGGCGGTGATAAAATTATTATTTCCTTGTCAAAAAATGGCTGAAGCATATTGGCAGTAGCTAATAAACCTTTCTATTATAGGCACAAGGTCTGTTTTTTTGAGGGAAGGGTTAGGGTTAGGGTAAGGGTTAGGGTTAGGGCAAATGTTGTACACATACAGTTCAGGCAGATGTTAACGAAATTATATTAAAAATAAAACGAAGGAAAACGAACACACGTGTGTTGCCGCTCTGCAAAATGTCAGAGGTAATGGAGATTAAATACGCTTTACACCGCTTAAACTGCCAAACGAGTAACTGTAAACAGCTGAATACTTGTCAGTGATTGGTTGAAATTACAGAAATACGACAACTTTAACATGAAGTAACTTTCGATGTACAATTTTTTGTTAAGAAGGTTAAGAGAAGAAGTTGTTTTATATGACACATTCTACCAGTGTCCCAAGTTTGAAAGTGTTTCATTAAGAAAACAAGTGTTGCCCGTCAAATCACAAAGATCCCTACTACTACTACTACTACTACTA
>NC_068991.1:30031472-30034341 GCF_001194135.2 Octopus bimaculoides
TAGACGTCAGTGATTGGTTGAAATTACAGAAATACGACAACTTTAACATGAAGTAACTTTCGATGTACAATTTTTTGTTAAGAAGGTTAAGAGAAGAAGTTGTTTTATATGACACATTCTACCAGTGTCCCAAGTTTGAAAGTGTTTCATTAAGAAAACAAGTGTTGCCCGTCAAATCACAAAGATCCCTACTACTACTACTACTACTACTACTACTACTACTACTACTACTACTACTACTACTACTACTACTACTACTATACAACAGGTTAAAATGTGTCTTCCTCCCAAGAGAATGAAGCAATAAAATATCTTCAATATAAATGGTGCCTTCTGAGAAGAAATAAATCAAAAGACAAAAAAGATGGGGAGAAACTAAGTGTGATATGGCCAACAAGGTCACGCGGGGTGGGGTGAGGGCAGGTTACGGAAAAACGATCCTGAACCAGAAGTATTCCTTTCAATGCTATTAACGATATCTCTCAGAAATGAGAAAATAGCAATATTACAAATGAAGTTCTAGAAATATCAAACAACTGCAACATCACTTATTTATGAAAACATAGCAGCATTAGCTGTTACATCACTTAGAAGAGAGTGTCAATACAGGTGGCATTGCAGAGAACGGAAACTGAAACTGATACACACACACACACACACACACTTAACTACAAGAACACAAAGACAGACACATGCATATATATATATATATATGTATGTATTGTTGTATTTCGGGATGGTAATTTTTTTTTTTTGCCAAATAAACACACGCACTATATATATATTTCTTCACTCGTTTATTACTTTTCTTATTTTATCATTTTTAACTCATGTCCAAAAATCTTCCGTCGCTCATCTGTGACCTCTTCAGCGACACTTTTCGTTTTCGTGTGTGTTCTTGCCCCACTTACTCCATTCTATTCTTCCAAGATGTCTGTCCTTATGTGCGCATGCGTTTATGTCCTTGTTTGTTTGTTTGTTTGTATGTCTGTATGTCTGTTTCTATGTCTGTGTATATGGTTGTGTGTGTGTGTCATTGGTTTAAGCAGCTGTGTGGCCTTCCCCTCAGCCCCCTCCTCTCACTCCATTATGCTGCTGCTGTTCTAAGACCTGAAAAAAAAATGGTACAGTTCCTGTATTCCTCTGTGTATGTATGTTCACCCACGGTGTTGTCATCATGGTAATTGCTGTTGTTATTGCCATCGTTGGCACCAACGCTGCTGCTGACCGTGTTAGTTGTGTTGTTGACATTATTATGGCCGTCCATAAGGGTTCATGTATGCGTGTGTTTGTGTGTATGTATGGGTTCGCTTCATATGTATCCATGTCTTTTATATAGTGTTATTTATTCCTTTTATCTATCGCTGTCTAACATTTATCACAGGTATGTGACAGATATATTTATATATTTATTTATTTATCTATTTATATATATATATTTATTTACTAAAACGTTTTTTTAAATATATATCTGTTTCTATTTCTCATAAGTACCACCAGTAATGTTCAACATTCTGATAGCTGACTTGGAGGAATGCGTCACGCATGTACGACCCTATGGAATTGGAAAGACACATACAACACTTCATCCACCGCATGCAGTTCTCTGGCTACAACCAAAGGGACAGGATTAGAGTGTACAAAGAAGCCAGGACTAAGTACAACGCCATCATAGAGAGTGGTGCTTAGGGGATCTGCCCACTGTACAGGAGTAAATCTTGGAACAGCAGGGAAAGGACCAGTAATAAGGTAAATAAGGCCAACACTTGGCATGACAACAAAAAATACCAGAGTGTCATGCTCACTGATGCTACTCCTGGTGGCGAACTAGCACACCTTTTTAGAAATACATTAAGTAAGGCAAATCTACGAATTAAAAGTAGTAGAGAGGCCTGGTGCCCCTTTAAAATGCCTGATCTGCAATACCTATCCCTTTGATATGCAGGATGAACCCACAGGTTAACTGTAAGGTTAGAAATGTAGTGTATAGCTTACGATGTACTGAGGGACGGTGCAAAAACATGACAACTACCTACACAGGAGAAACTGCACACTGCATAGAAGAGCATGTAGGTGACCATTCGCGAGAGTTCAAAGAAGGAAAAAGTTCGTCAGTACTCTACCAACATGCTCAGGCAAAACATGGAAGCTCGATTAATAGCGTAGAGGTTAAAGTACTATCGACGCATAGAACTGACACGACGCTTAGATTACGGAGGCTACACACGTAACAGTAAACAAACCGAGCCTCAACAGAAAACACGAATGGAACAGTAACACCCACCACTACCCCACACCGCACCACATGACTAAAGACAGTAGGGATGAGAAGGGAGAGGGAAAAGGAGAAAAAAAACCGTAAATAATACACAAAACATACAGGGTAATACATACACAATTGACATATATGCACTTACCGGTGATACATACGAGAAACAGAGATAGATGTATAAACATTTTAAAAAAAAGTAAATGAATAAATATATAGATAAATAATAAATGAATATACTCGTTATTCCTTTTACTCTTTTACTTGTTTCAGTCATTTGACTGCGGCCATGCTGGAGCACCGCCTTTAGTCGAGAAAATCAACCCCAGGACTTATTCTTTATAAGTCTAGTACTTATTCTATCGGTCTCTTTTTGCCGAACCGCTAAGTTACGGGGACGTAAACACATCAGCATCGGTTGTCAAGCGATGGTGGGGACACACACAAACACACATACACACACACACACACACATGAAACTTCATGAACGGCCATAACAATGTCAACAACACAACTAACACGGTCAGCAGCAGTGTCGGTGCCAACGATTGCAATAACAACAACAACAGCTACCACGATGGCAACACAATGGGCAAACAC
>NC_068991.1:30036694-30039341 GCF_001194135.2 Octopus bimaculoides
ATGACTGTTGTAACTGTGCAGTTTTGTATTTTTATGTGGATGTCCAGGAATGGTAGTTCATTGCAACTGGATTCTGTTGTGAATTTGATGGAAGGGTGAAGTGCGTTTAGTATATTGTTAAATACATTTAGATCTTCAGTCGATTTTTCCCCAAAAATGAAACAATCATCCAGGAAGCGTTTCCATTTTTTAATGATATGTTGTTTGTATTCTTGGTCAAAGGTTTTTTCCACTTCCTCATAGAGCTTTTGTTCTAAGTATCCCATAACTAAGTTTGCATATGAGGGCGCAAATCGCGTACCCATAGCCGTGCCCTTTATCTGCCGATATGTTTTGTTGCCGAATTTAAAAGAATTTTCCTCTAGCACTAGTATAGTACCTTCTGCAACAGTGGGGGGAATGTGTTGGATGAAATCTATGCCATCCCGTACATAGCTAGGTATTAATGGGCACAAAGGTTTTAAGACTATATCTAGAAAATGACTTAGCTGTTGTGTTGGAGCTTGAGGTCCTGCAACTATTGGCCTTAGTTTGAGGTCATAAGGTCTTAGTAATTTTATGTATTCGTTCTTCTGCTTATTTATGGCATTTTGTATTTCGGAGCTTTTGTGGATTTTAAGCAATCCGTAAAAATTGCTCTCTTTGATAACAGAGTTGCATATATACTCTTTTTCCTTGTCAGTGAAAGAATCTTGGAATTCATTTATTAGCCTTCTGATTTTATTTATTATTGTTTTTTCTGAGTGCCTTGTTTCTTCCTTGTAGTAGGTTTCGTTTGTTAACATTTCCAATATTTTGTATTTATAATAGTCCTTGTCCATGATAACTATTGCCTCTCCCTTGTCGGCTTCTTTTAGGATGATTGTGTTGTCATTTTTTAGTGTTCGTAAGGCTTTCTTTCGTTTTCACAAAGGTTTTGTTTACATCTCTGGGTATTTAGGGGAAATTTTGAAATTGTGTCTATATACGCATCCAAATATTTGTCCTTTCCCTTGTAGGGAGTGAAGTGGGATTTCTTTCGGACTATTGATTCATCCTTTAAGTCTTTCTGATTGAAAAATTCTATAAGTCGGAGGTGACGGTTGAAGTGTTCAATATCAGATTTCAGTTCAATGAGGTTGGGCGTGGGTGTCGGGATAGACTTTAAGCCTTTTAATAGGAGGTTGATCTCATCGTTGTTGAGGTTCCGATTTGATAAATTTATGATTTTCGGGTCTATATGTTGTGTGTGGTTAATTAACTTTGGTGTATTATCGGGTCCGGTGCGTGGTTTTGGTATTTCCTCCCTAATATATATATATATATACACGCACACACAAACGAGGTACCCAAAAGAAATCGGAATTTGGCAATATTATTTCATTCCCTTAATCTTACATATTTACACTTTTATCGCCTTCAAAATATTCTCCATTTGATGCAATGCCTCGATCCAGACGCGTTTTCCACTATTCGAAGCTGTGCTGCAACTCTTGCGAAGTGATGCCTTTTAACGCCTCCGTCGTGTTTTTCTTCACCTCTTCCACATCTACAAAACGTCTTCCTTTAAGGATCTTTTTCATTCCGGAGAACACAAAAAAGTTGCACGCAACAAGATCGGGTGACTATGGAGGACGGCTAAACGGGACCATGCCATTTTTGGTCAAAAACTGCTCACACTCAAGGTGGTGTGCGTAGGTGCATTGTCGTGATGAAGCCATCACTCTCCACTTTGTCACTGGTCGGGGCGTTTTCGTCTCGCAAACGCTTCAGAACTGCCAAGGAAAATGTCTAGTTAACAGTTTGATCGGGAGGAATAAATACCATTTGGACAATTCCTTTCGCATCTTTGAAACAAATTGGATTTCACTTGACGCACTTTTGGGGTGGGAGGTCGTGGTGATATTGAATACTTTCATTGATTTGATTGCTGCTTCGTTTCCGTAGCACTAGCTTTCGTAACCAGTGACGACCTTCGAAAAAAGGTCCAGTTCAACTTCCAACTATTCTTTCCATTCCCGATATGCATTCAGCTGTGACTGCTTTTGATCTTCCGTGAGCAAGCGAGGCACAAACATTTTTCAGCAACTATTTTCGTTCGCAATTTCTCGCTCTAAAATGCGTTTCCAGAAGCTCCAGGACACACCAGTCATAT
This sequence comes from Octopus bimaculoides, assembly GCF_001194135.2. Lineage (NCBI taxonomy): Eukaryota > Metazoa > Mollusca > Cephalopoda > Octopoda > Octopodidae > Octopus > Octopus bimaculoides. The sequence continues at coordinate 30,038,829 of NC_068991.1, forward strand.
CCACAAGTTCGTCAGTTGTTCGGTGATGGTCCTCCAAGATTAGTTCATGAATTTTTGTGATGTTTTCATTCGTTAGCGAAGTCGACAGTCGTCCTAAACGAGGTTGGCCTTCAAGCAACAAGTAACCATTCCTAAAGCGTGAAAACCAATCGTTAACTTGTGTTTTCTTTATGGTAGCGTTTTTGTAAGCTTTTTGAAGCATGGGAACTTTTTCTGACCCCATTTTCCCCAACAGAAAACAGAATTTCACGGAAGCACACTGTCCCTTCGTTTTAGCCATCGCAAAAATCGTCGAACAAGGGAGAAGCACTGCAAAACAAAAATGCACCACGTAGCAGTACCCCAGAAACAGACGACGCCGGTTGGCAGACTGTTTGAGGGTCGCATCAAGTGGGTCCTAGCGTCGGCGCCAATACTATAAGGTGACTTGTCCCACAGAGAACTCTTCGGGTTTCTTTTGGATACGCCCTCTTATATATATATGTATATATATATATATATATATATATATAT
>NC_068991.1:30041034-30046252 GCF_001194135.2 Octopus bimaculoides
TGTGCCTATAATAGAAAGGTTTATTAGCTACTGCCAATATGCTTCAGCCATTTTTTGACAAGGAAATAATAATTTTATCACCGCCAGAATCGTTTGAGAATCGTTTGTTTACGTAGTCAGCACTTTAATGTATTCGGCTGAATGGACGTCAGTCATTGGTTGAAATTACAGAAATACGACAACTTTAACATGAAATAACTTGCGATGTACGTTTTTTTGTTAAGAAGACTAAGAGAAAAAGATGTTTTATATGACACATTCTACCAGTGTCCCAAGTTTCAAAGTGTTTCGTTAAGAAAATACTGGTGCCCCCGTTTTGAACAAGATCCCTAATTTTTAAAAAATTAATATTTTCTCCCTAGACTGGAAGACCCGTTAGCTTAGTTATTAATTTTGCTCAAGAAAAGAAGAGGAGACAGTTTTGGTAATATGAAATTAAGGATAAATTAAGTGAGAGCATGTGTCGATCGGAGTTAATTATTTGGACATTAGAGATAGGGTCGTTCATATTTATATGTATCTAACATGACTGTAGGCTGTAGCAAAGTGCAGGAGGTGTGGGTACGGAAGCAGGAAAAATGCTACTCTTTGTTTCATGAGTCACTCCGCAGCTCCTGTTCTCTCAAAGTTCTATCTAACGAAGCATTATTCCAGAGTATTAAATACATTCTATGTGATATACATATATGCATGAACGTACGTATGTACGTATCGCATATCACACACACACACACACAGACACACACACACACACACACACACACACACACACACACTTATTTGCTTATGTAAGTGTGTGTATATTGTATATATCTGTACGCCAGATGTGTGTCGTCTGTGTATGTGTACACGCTTGTTACAGCTCAAAAACTATACAAACCCGTCACAAAGGAAAATTCTATTCTCGTCTTTGTTGTTTTCTTCACGCTCCATTATAAAAAATAACAGTAACATAAAGAAACAAACAATATTTGTATAAAAAAAACACAAAGCAAGTTATAGGGCTCTAAATAACAGGAGTTAAAACGGCCATGCACGGCAACAAAAGCTGATGATCATCAACCACAACATCGCTAGCTACAATAACAACTTCCACACAACAGAAACAACAACAACAATAGTAAATATAAAACCTTGAGTAAAGAACAATGCTTAAAATTACAAGGATGCGTTGTCATAAAAGAAGCGTTTAATGCTATGTGCCAGCCGCAGGTAGCAATTAATCCGCCATAATAATAATAACAATAATAATAATAATAATAATAATAATAATAATAATAATAATAATAATAATAATAATAATCTTAACAAAGGTTAAGGGTTTCTGTCTAAAACAGGATTGACAACACCCAACTTTACTACAATAACATCTGCAACAGCGATATGATGCCGTGTCAAAAAAATAAAGCTCACAAAACGTTTTTATTGTATATTGTATGCATATATATTTTTTTATAGGGGCTGTTTGAAAAAAAAAAGGGCTTGTACTTTTGACATGAAATAAGTAAGCTGACATTATAGCTTCAGACTCAAATCTTTGTTATTGAAGCAGTGCGCGCGCGTCTGTTTCAATGTAGTAAATAGGGAGTGGTAGAGCCGGTGACTGTCCCCTTTATGGCCACTGTAGGGTGGCAGCTAAACTGCTGGATTGTGTGACAAGATTTTCAATCGAGCTGAGCGTCATTTTCAGCAACAAATGGTTATTATCCAACAACAATGTTTGTCTGTTACAGCGCATTTAAAATGTTAAAATTCACACTAATAATAGTTTCCTTCTTACATCAACCGATCGGCTCTTCCCCTCTTTGTGTCTTGTTCCTTATCGTTGTTATTGTTAAACCTTACATCAACCCTGATAGAGTCGGTGTGTGAGCAAAGGTATTCCACCCATAAGCTTTTCGTCTTACTTTTTTCAGATATCTTGGTCTCTCAATGTGTCCACTCTTGTTTTAAAGACATTAGGTTCGATTTGAATATTTGACTGCTGTTTCTAAAAAAAAATTAAGCAACCTACAGAGGTTTGCTGACTGACATGTTCTGCCTTGTTATAATAACAAACATCAACTAACCTTATATCTAAGTAAACTATTTCATATATATTTATTAACATTACAGGTAGGATTAAGGCTGTGAGGTGGTAGAATCATTGCCGCGTCGGGCAAATGCTTTGCGGCATTTCTTCCGATTTACGTTCTAAATTGAAATGCCGCCAGGATAGATATTACATTTCATCCTTCCGGGATCGATAAAATAAGTACTAGTTCAGCACTGGGGTCGATGTGATCGACTAACCTCCTCCCTCGAAATTGCTAGCCTTGTGCCAGAGTTTGAAAGCAACATTACAGATCCTTTCTCAATGTAAGGCACAAAACCTCAATGAATTTGGATTGAACAATTTAGTTCACTCAAATCGATCTCAGTACGATTTAATCAAATTCCAGAGAGATGAAAGTGATAGTTGACCCCGGTGTGATTTGAAATCTGGTCACAAATGGCCGTAAGAAAATATCGAGAAAAATTTTGTCCGATGCTGTAAAACGTTTCTTAATCCACCGCGTACAGAAATTAATTATAAACGTTTCATTTTTATACAGTATAGTAAAATAATAAGGTAATACCATTAGTAGGCGGGATTAAGAAAGTAAAGGGGGAGGATGAAATACTGTAACTGAATAAATTAAGAGAAGTTAAAACAAGACAAGAAATAGGGAAACAATTTTTTAAAAAAGAAACTCCAAAAATCTTTGAAGTATTAAGTGTATACAAATGGGTAAACAAGCGAAAGAAGGTATGCACGCAGCAGATTTACTGAAGTATTAAGTCATTAATAACAGGTTAACTTGGCTCCACATTACTTAAAGTTTCGCGGATGCAAAACACATTAGTCTATACGGAAAGAGTGTAGAGAATTTAAATGAAATTGAAAAATGACTTCTGAGAGGGAGCTTCAATTAGCTAACTACATTTCTTTCATAACATGTTCCTGTAGAAGATCTCATCAGTGTGGGGAATGTTTTACAAGTCATTGGGCCCAAAACATTCTTCCCTGAAACACACACACACAAAATACTGAGTCGATCCAACGTCCGACACTCAAGGTAGGGTTGTTTTACCATCTAGAAATAGAAGCCAAATCTCTCGTTTACTCTCTCTCTCTCTCTCTCTCTCTCTCTCATTAAACACCTCAAATATCTTGAAAAAGGTGAGGGGCACATTAGATAATACAGTAGTAAATATACAAAAGATGAGATGAGCATGTCTGCCATTATGGGTCTGGTGGATCAGAGCTGACCTTGGACTTAGCAAAAGGGGTCCCGTGTAGGTTACGAACTAATAATTGTATTATCTGTAACTAGACATTCCTCCGAGTGCTGCTGCTGCTGCTGCTGCTGCTGCTGTGCTGGTGGTACTGCTTCCACTATCAGAAGAGTATCAAAGAGCAAGCTTGTGTGTAGTCTTTCCAATTGCTAGAAATAGCAGTAAAAACTTCCTGAAACCGCACCGCAACATCTTTTACAAAGTAGAAAAAAAAAAACGATAGATCTAGTCCAAGATACACTGTGCCTGGATGGAATGGTCACGACTGGTTTTTGATTATAAATCAGCTGGATTAGAGCTGACCTTGAGTTAAACAACAGTGATATTATCATCATCATCATCATCATCATCATCATCAATAACAAAAGCAATAAGATAATATAACACAACAACGTGGCATGCATGCAAGCACATACTCACACACACAATCACATACACACACACACACACACACCACACACACACACACAAACACACAAACACACAAACACATGCGCACACGAACACATGCACACAGAAACACATAAACACACATACGCTCACACACACACACACACACACACATACGCTCACACACACACATACATACACATAAACAAACAAGCAAATACCTTCATATCTTCTTTTAAACTTTGAAAAGTTGTAAAGTTCTAAAACAATCCGCAAGAATGTCTCGGTGTCGATTAGTTGGATTCTAAGACAATCTGTAGGAATGTCTTATTCGCGTAGATTGCCTTCGCAATCTGGTGAAGCATTTCACTATTACTTCAACCCTAATTGTGATGGATGGGCACGGTGGAAATGGGAACCTATAGAGGTTCTTAACAACGACCCATTACAACATACCAGAACACTGGAATGTTCATATTAATATGCTCTTGCTTTATTATTTTTTTTTTTATTGTTATTATTGTTATCATTATTATTATTGTTATTATATTCTTCTGTCTTCCGAACTCTCTCTCTCTCTCTATCTGTATGTGTGTGTGCATAAAGTTAACTATCTATTTAAACCCTCTCTCTCTCTCTCTCTCTCTCTCTCTCTCTCTCTCTCTCTCTCTCTCTCTCTCTCTCTCTCTCTCTGTTTATATATATTTTACTTTTTCAACCATTCAGTTACGGTCATTTTGAGACAAGTCCTTGAAGAGTGTGGTCAAACAAATGGAGCTCAGTACTTATTTTTTAAAATCTAGTATTTATTGTACCGGTCTCGTTTTACCGAACCACAAATTTATAGGGAAGTCAGCAAGCTAACAGAGGTTTTGAAGCGATGGCGGGGAAGAAACACAAGTACACACAGACATAGACACTCACACACACACACACGCACACACAGACACACACACGCACACACAGACACACACACGCGCACACAGACACACACACAACCCCTCCCACACACACACACACGCATGCACGCACATACGCGCGCGCACGCATAAACACATATACATGTACGTATATATGACGGGCTCCTTTTATTTTTGTCCCACCAAATCAGCTCACAAGGCTTTGGTCGACCGGGGTTGTAGTAGAAGATACTTGCCCAAGGTACCATGCTGTGGTACTGAACGCAGAACCATGCTGGAGGGCAAACTTTTTAAAACACAGCCACTCCTGCAGCTCTCTGTTTATCTGTCTATCTATCTATCTATATGTCTGTCTGTCTGTCTGTCTGTATGTCTGTCTGTCTGTCTGCCTGTCTGTCTTTCTGTATGTCCGTCCGTCCATCCGTCCCTCCGTCTGTCTGTCTGTCTATCTATCTATCTATCTATCTATCTATCTATCTATCTATCTGTTCATCCATCTATCCTTTTATCTATCTATATATATATATATCTTTTTATTATAGCCACACAGGGCTAAATACAGAAAATGGACAAATTACAAAGTAGAGCTT
>NC_068991.1:30046430-30057048 GCF_001194135.2 Octopus bimaculoides
TTATCCGTGGAGAGAAAAGCCTACGGAAAAGACCACGGTCACCTCAGGCTTTTTTTTTTAAAGGTACATGAAAGTAAGTACCTTCTCTCTTTTTGTCTCTTTTTGTTACAAGTCTTTGCTTAAAATGGTGTCGTCTTTCATTCTTACCATTCTTGCCACATTTACCCATTTTTTATTGAAACTTTCATTCGACAACACCTTCCTCTCTATCCTCATCCTCCTTTTCAAGTGGTACTTGAAAAAGTTGACGAGGGAGTGACCAGAGAGGAAAGTGTTTGTTTGTAGACCTTTCAAACGCGTCCACCACACGCATTCTTTTGCCATAGCTATCAGTGTTACAAAAACCGTTTTTCTTTCCCGTATATATCCATCTGTCTGTCTTCTGTCTGTCTGTACATATATACACATATACATGTTTTATGCACATATGCACGTATGTATATACGAGTGTGTGTGTGCGTGTGTGCGTGTTTTTTGTGTGTGTGCGTGTGTGCGTGTTTTTTGTGTGTGTGCGTGTGTGTTTTGTGTGTGTGTGTGTGTGTGTGTGTACTTACGGGGCATGTATTTTTACTTCCTCAGTGGCCCCACCACATTTTCTCATTCACTCCCTTAACACCTTACACTATCTGTCACCAACTACTCCCCTCCTCCTCAACCTCCTTTTGTTCCTTTTCAAAGTTCCTGACAAGCTTTTTCTTTCTTTTTCATCTTTTTCCTAGAATTTTCAGACTAAGGGGTCAGCTGACCTTGCATGTGACTTAACAGTTAACTTCTAAATGGATATTGGGAGTTAGATAGGTAACAGGGGTTTAGAAAGGCCCGTTTTTTTATTGGTTCTGTGGTGGTTGTGATGGTAGCGGTGGTGGTGATAGTGGTGATGGTGGTGTTGGTGGTGGTGGTGATAGTGATGGTGTGCGGTTTAATGTAGGGTTACATAGTCACGACTGTGTTCTCAGCGGCGAAAGAAACGGAAGCGGAGGGTGGCAGGTAAAATTATGAGCATCGGTAGCGAGGTGATAGCCGTGGTAAAGCGTGTTTACGTATGGATATATGTATGTACATCTGCATTTATGTATGTATGTTTGTATGTATGTATGTATGTATAAATGAATAAGTGGATGAATGAGTGAATTTGCTTGTGTTAAGGGTTCACAAAGTTATCGTCATTGCTACGCTGCTGTTGTTTCTGTTCATTTTGTCGTTTTCATTTCGTTTTTGTGGGAGGACTATCAAAAAGAAAAGTCGTCTTTGTCTTCTCTATGTCAACCCCAGTAACGTTTTAACCTGGTTCCAACTCTTGTGAGACCTTACTGTATAATTTTCCAAAAGTGTATTGCAATCATTAATAATGGTATTGTTGTACTGTTTGTAATCATTTTGGTTACTAATGACTCTTAGTAACAAAATGAAATTTGGCGAAACAAAGGAGCCAAACCAAGTAAATAGGTGTATTAAATCAAGACAAATGTTAAAATAATTTTTATAGAATGCAAATAAATAAATATAAATACTAAATAAATATATTTAATTTATACACCATAACGTTTCCAAGAGCCGCAGATAGTGCTTTAGGTACCAATCATTTGGCCTCAGATTTACAATACAACGTTCCATTGCGATAAAAATTCTCCAGCCTGGAGAATTTAATTTTTCTAGAAAGTTTGATATTTATGTTATATTAAAGTGTTAACAATAAATTCCTATGGTGTAAATTAATCTGCAATGCTGCGGAAAGGGTGTGGTAAAAGTAAGAGATAGATAGAGGGGAGAGAGAGGGGGAGATGGATAGATAGATAGAAAAAGACAGAGAGAGAGAGAGAGAGAGAGAGAGAGAGAGAGAGAGAGAGAGAGAGAGAGAGAGAGAGTGTATGTGATGTATGGCGAACGACGAAGCTGGAGGGAAAGAATGAAAATTCCTAATCACGTAAGAAGGTTGAATTATGTTGATAGACAAGAATAATTTGCACGTTGGGAAAACAGGCTGAAGAGAATAGAGCAGATTTCCTAGAAACTAAACAGATGATTATGAAGGAAATGATAGGATATTGTTAATGATTGAGGAGGTATTTATGGGTGACACTATACCACAAAAAATGGGCCACAGAATTTCCAATGGCAATGCCAGTTAAATCTAATAATGTATACTTTTGTGGCTTGGTTTGAGAAGGAATGCAATGACCATGACTGTTTTCAAGGGCTTTGTCATAAGAGAAGAAAGGAAAGAAGGGATTATGTTATACATAGACCAAACTTCCTTGGATGCTTGCAGCAGAGTGAACCCTATCACAAGCACCCCAGGACCAGAGGTTTGTAATCTTAAACCGGGAGACAAGTTAACATTATCAAAATTAGGAAGTGGCGTTCCATCGAGCTCGGTACATTTCTCATGAAGCAAATCCTACGACCACACAGACACCCAGCTTCCATTGACCTGTCGTACTAAAAGAATTTTGCCCAAGACACTTTGTTGTGAGGTCGAATATAGAACAGCAGGATTGTAACCTTACACCAATGTCTAGGATTATGTCCCCAGTACACTTCAACAAGTTACAACGAACCTGAAGTGAAACCCGATCATATCAGAAATAGAAACTTTTCTAAATCCACAACCCTGATTGTCTCTAATTATATAGACACATTGAAGGATGTAGTCCGAGGTATACTAAACCTGGAATGAAGACTGAATGGTCCTGACAGTAATGTTTTTGATTATATGTCTTCTTGATCAGGGTTGACTTAAATTAATACAATGACGTTATGAACATTCCACCTTTAGAATAACTTGACGAATTACACTGTACTTGTGGAGAGAAATATTTTGAAATTTGAGATTCCGTGACACTCATGCCTTTTCCTAGGGTCATTATAAGCAGCGTTAGTGACGTCATCTACGTCGGCAAATAATCTAAACCGAGTTGCTTTCTCCTCACTCTTTCTCTCTTTCTCATTCTCCCTCTCTCTCCCTCTCTCCGTCTTTTCCCTCTCGGCGAAGATGTCAGTGGCTTCCTTTACCCTCTTCACTCTTCGTTGTTCGTCACTTTGAGCTAGAAATATATTTTTCAATCAATAGACTATAATACCGCCAGACATAGAGACACCAATCAAACCTCTCCCCCATCTTCACACCACCGCACCACCACACACTTCTAAACAACATCATTTAAAGAAAAAATGGCAAAACTAAAAGAGCTACCCTAAAATAACAACAATAATAATGATAATTATAAAAAAATCCACTGGAGTGGTGGCAAGATATAAGAAAATGAAAGAAACGGATCCGTTTCATCTAAATAGCTTTAGTGACAAAAGATTTGATGACAACTAGTAATTTCCTGAACAAATGGAGTCGAGAACACGTCTGCACTTTGTTTGTTATGAAAACACTGCAGTAAATTGAAGCAAAAATTAAGTTGCGAATCACTACCGTTCTTTTGTTGCTACTTAATATAGGATTAACAAAAAAATCAAAGCTATAATAATAATTCTTACTGCTATAGGCACAAGGCCTGAAACTTTTAAGAAAGGGGTTAGTTGATTACATCGACACCAGTGCTTGACTGGTACTTAATTTATTGAGCCTGAAAGGATGAACGGCAAAGCTGACCTCGGCAAAGCTGACCTCGGCAAAGTGCAGCTAGGCATTTCGTCCGGCGTACTCATGATTCTTTCATCTCGCCGCCTTAATGATTTCAAATTTTGACACAACACTGGCAATTTATGAGGGAAGTGGGGAGTAGATTACATTGGCCCCAATACTTGACTGGTACTTGATGAAAGGAAAATCGACCTCGGCGGAATTTGAATTCAGAAACTAAAAGTCGGGTGAAATGCCGCCAGTAATTTTGTAGTGCCAGCTCGCCACTAATAATAATAATAATAATAATAATAATAATAATAATAATAATAATAATAATTCTTTCTACTGGAAGCACACGGCTTCAAATTTAGGCGAAGGTATTAAGTCGATTACATCGACCCCAGTGCGTAAGTGGTACTTATTTCATCGACCCCGAAGGGATGAAAGGCAAAGTCGACCTCGGCGGAATTTGAACTCAGAATGTAGAGACTGACTAAATGACGCTAAGCATATTGCCCGGGGTGCTAACGATTCTGCTAGCTCGTCGCCTTAATAATGATAATAATAATCCTTTCTGCTGCAGATACAAGGCCCGAAATTTTGGGGGAGAGTGATAGTCGATTATATCGACCTCAGTCCTCAATTGGTACTTCTTTTATCGACCCCGAAAAGATGAAAGGTAAAGTCAACCTAATAATAATAGTAATAATAATAATAATGATGATGATAATGATTTCTTTTTTAGGCCACAAGTGCCCAAGACATGGAGGACAATATCGAATGACGAGTTACAAAACAACAAAAAAATTATAAAAATAAATACATATGGGGTTAACATCAATCAAGGGGAGATACTACTACATTACAAGATATAACAGAAGATATATAAGAGAAAGTAGAGAAATAAATAATAAATAAATAAATAGAATCCCCAAAAGCGGGGCAGTCCACTTAGCGTAATCCGGGGTAAATCCAACACAAAAATACCGGATTACTCTGCCATCTCCAAAGCATGGGAAAGTGCTCTCTTCCAGTCTTTTTTCCTCATGCTTAGAAAAGCATATTCAAAGTAGATCCATTCGGTCTCACCAGTCTTGCCACTGTCGACCACCTTTTGATAAACACACTAGAAGGCAGCACCTCCCTCTCTACCCTCACTTTCCTCTTCAAATGATATTTGAAGAAATTAATGAGATCATCTCTCATAACCTCAACTATCTCCCTAAAGAAATCTTGGGTTGCTTTCTCGCTAACGGTTTTGGGCAGCTGGTACACTGCAGTGAGCGCCTGGCAACATTCTAGATGCCAAACATCCAACCTTGGCCTACGTTTGACCCATGATTTCAGCTCTGTCAACGAGATGAGCTGCGGAAAGACGTGTCGCACGAAAGACGCTCACACCAGTTCACCCTTATTTTCGTCGTCGTCGTCGTCGTCGTCCACATCATCTCAGTGATTTAGATATTTCCGTAGGTGAGACAGCCACAAAGTATGGCGCCGCATCATTAAGGATGGCATCGCAAGACCACCACGGTGTTGGTGTTGACAGCAGATGAATTTTCTGACCAGCGGAACCTAACCCTTCCATAAGAATCGGAAAAGCAAGCGCTCCAATCTAGTCAGAGTTTTCTTAGAAAAAGTACAACGGCTAGGCGGTGGTACACTACCGAAGCGATATATGCATTCCCTACTTTCGCCCGGACTTTCAGACAGCATACGGCATATGCAATCATATAAGGCAAGCACATTACATAAAGTATGTAAGCTATAAGTGTCATGAAATATACGCCATCCGCCGTATGAGGCAGACACATGGTATACAATATATATGCCTTAAGAATGATAGACACCTGTAAAGCATACACTCCGTATAAGGTATATCTGGAGTATGAAACATAGACCCTCTAAAAGACATACACATTGTATAAGATATACACGCCGTATGTTATATAGAACGTCTATAAGGTATTCCTGTCTTATTAGGCATACACGACATATGAAATATAAATGCTGTATAAGGCATAAACAATGTATATGGTATATATGCTATATGGAATACAGACACTCTGTAATGCAGATATATTATAAAATATGCAAATGCCTTATAATGTATATGCAACTCATGAAACATAGATGCTGTATAAGGCATACATAAAGTATAAGGTATACGAGTGTATATATCTTATATATATCGCGTACATCTTATGCTTTGCAGCAAATTAAACTGCATAGATTGCTTTCGGATATTGATATTCAAGCGATAATGATCTCATGCTTTTGTATGTTACTTTATTTCATCGATCTCACGGGTTATAAGGCAAAGACCATATTTTCGGAATTTGAACTCAATATGCAAAGAGTGTTACTGCGAAATGTCTGATGTGCGTGTGAGTAAGTGAGTGAGTGAGTAAGTGTGTGTGTGTGTGTGTGTGTGTGTGTGTGTGTGTGTGTGTGTGTGTGTGTGTGTGTGTGTGTGTGTGTGTGTGTGTGTGTGTGTGTGTGTGTGTGTGTGTGTGTGACACTACTATCTCTCTCTGCTTAATCAGATACATAATTTAACTTCACGTAAATGCAAATTTATTGTCAGTAATTGCTGCAAAGCTGTATTTGTCAAAGCAATATCAACTAGAAATCGCTTAAAGTAACCATCACTATTAAAATACATGCTGTACGTTAACAGTAGCACACTGTTGACTTAGTATCAGAGCTTAATAATAACAAAGATCAATAGACTACGTTAGCTACTAATTATTATGACCTTGTTACTACAACAACATGGACAGGTGCTGAACTCGGCCACGCTTATTGCCTTACTTAGCCCTGACAATTACACAACACATTGACACACTGGTGTAGTCATGTTATCATTAAGGGTAAGGCAGTGTATCAACCAACAAACTGCATATAGTAATGGAAAAATGTTATTTAGTTACAGCCCATTTCGTTCTAAGTTCAAATCTTGCCAAAGTCATCTAAGCCGGCCATCCTTCCTGAGTTGATAAAATATAGTACCAGTCAAATACTGGGGTCAATTTAATCAAATAACACCGATTCACCAAATTCCTGGTATTGTGCTAAATTTATAAATTCTCCCCCACCCCACCCCTTTATATTTCCCTTTGTTACTATTTCCGCTAACAGGCAAACGGAAATCGTTAGAGAGTCGAACTAAATGCTATTTTTCCCCGACCCTCTAACGGCATTTTTGGCCTGATTATTTATATCATGAGTTCAGACCCCGTCGATATCAATTTTGCCTTTCATTCTTTTCGGGGTCGATAAAATAGAATACCATTCAATTAACAGGTTCGACAATATCGACTAAACCTGACTTTCAAATTACTTGTTTTGTTCCAAAAGTAGGAATTTTTTAAAGATGTGGATTGGCAAGATCGTTAGAACGACTATCGAACTGTCCCACAATACTTCGTACTCTTTACGTTCTGATTTCAGATCCTGCTGTGGTCAATTTTTCTTTCATCCTTCCGGGATGGATGACAAAGAACCAGTGAAATACAGGAGTCGATTTAATTATTGCACCCTATCATTATATGTTTTCAACACCACCTGTCTTCGTTTGTTTTTGTGAATTCTCCCTATATATATGTTGTATTTGCTGAATTTTGATGGTTGCTTTCGCCATTATTTCGAGCGCCTAAGTTAGATGATTAAGATCGCACGTACATACGCAAGGACACATTCACATTTTCCCTTATACATTAACATAGATATCAAAAGTCATTAGATCACCAGAAACCGAATCCAGTCGCTACGGAATCGTGCCTCGTCAGCGAGACTGCATCATTTCCTTTGCGGAGACACTTTATTCATGCACCAACTAAGTCTTGCTTTCAGGTACCTGACAACTGTAATTATTGAATTCAAATTTAGTAACCAATCAGCGAATTGTGTTCGATATATTATCATGTGTAGCTAATCAATGAGAAAAAAAATTAAACGAGAGTTGCTCTTCAAACAGCTTCTTTTACGGGTCGAGGTTTAAGGAATGACCCTTTCACTCATCAGCCGATTCCATTTAGATTCTTATAGGTAAGACAGGACTGTGGAAATGAATTATTCATTACTTCGCGTTGCCGGGCTCATTTCATTCAGCAGCCATCTATCACCTACAGGAAGATATTGATTCACCCGACTGAAAGCTACGGAAGAGTGAAACAACACATCTATGTATTTTATCATAGTTCGGATTAAAACTATGGAAGGTCAGAGTGAAACAAAATATCTGTGAATTCTATCAAAACCTTCTCCTTTCCTCGTTCGTCAGAAATGCGTTTCCTTGCGTTTGTTCTACATTCTTTTTAGTGGTTTCATCAGAAGGCTATGGTTAAGCAGTAACATTACTTTGATAGGTTTTAGTCAATAATATCGAACTCAGTACTTGTGAATACGCTATTTTATTTTTATTATGAACGGTGAAGTAAGGATTTGTACTCAGAATATGAGGAAACGGAAGTTAATAGCATAATTTATTTTGATCGTTGCACTTCCGATTTTGTAAGAAATACATACATGTATACATACGTATATGACAATACACACACATGCGCGCAAGCATACATACACACACACACGCACACACACGCACGCACATACACGTACATACGCACACACAAACACACACATACTGGTGTACATAATAAAAGAAAAAGCGTACTATGTACAAAAAGCTAAGCATTAATAATATCTGAGATTTATATTAGAAATATTAAGTCATGTGCTAAGTAACTCCAGTATAATATATACGAGGTGGTATCAAAAGGTTCCACTACTTGTTATGTTAGAATAACTAATTTACCTAAGTTTTAACATCAGCTCCTTCGAAATAGTCACCTTGCGCAGTAATACAGCGATCTCCACGTTCCTGCCACTTTTGGAATCCAACCTTCTGCGATTGGTTCCTGACCTCGACACCAGTGTTAAATGTCGTTTTAGAACTCCCGATTTACGGTTTGACTCTGGGGATGAATTCTTGATGCACAGTACTTCGGATGTCGGAAAAAAAACAAAAAAACGATGCGCATGCTCTTGATTGAGTTGCGGCTCTGTTGTGTTTTCTTCGGTCGTGGAGATGAAGGCCTCTTCCGTTGTGACGACTATTGCTTGGTCTCAGGGTCGTACCCGTACATCGAACTCTTGTCACTGGTCATGATCCTCGACATAAAAGATGGGTCATCGCTGACGGAAACCTTGACAGACTTCGACGCAATATTCTTTCTGATCAGTTCAGCAAGCTGGAGACAAATTTGGCAGAGACACACTGCATGTTCAATTCAGACGTTAGGATTGCTTGCACAGACCCATACGACAGACTAACAACATCAGCAATGTCGTTGATCATCCTCCAACGATCCTCATGAACAAGTTGATGAATTTTCTCCACATTTCCAGGGGTGACGCTCGTGGCAGTTCTTCCAGATCACTCATCGTCTTCCAGGGATATTCTTCCACTTTTAAAGCACCTGTGCCACTCGACACATTGCCTATAACCCATTGCTTCATCGCAATAAGCTTGTTGGAGTATGCTCAATGTCTCTGCTGCAGACTTTCAAAGTTTAACGCAAAATTTCCCGTTGGCTCTTTGTTCCAGCTTCCTCTCCATGATAAAATCGCAGACTGCAATACACACGTGACCACAAAAACACAAATGTCACAACTTGCGAAGTGAACAGAGCGATGTCACGAGGCAATGTGCCGAGTGACAGTCAGTGCTAGCTCTCACTGCACACGCAGCCATGTGCTGCTATCTGTCGCCGTGTTACAGAACTAGTCCGGAAACTTTGATACCAACTCGTAAATATATATATATAGTATTAATAATGATAAGGAGAATGGAGATTTTTCACATTCATAATTTTATCTAACAATTATTTACAGCATCTTTTCGGAACCTACAAGTGTTTCGACTGCAGCGACTGTACACTGTTGGATTTGCAACCTAGTATCATGGCCGGTGTAGTTTTATCAGAGTCTACGCCCTCTGCCATTTCGAAGTAAAACTGTAAGAATCGATAAATTGAGTGAATAACGTATCTAGAGTAAGGTAGGGGTGACGTTATTAATAGGAATCTTAATTTGGGGTCTACCTCTACTAAAAGTGTGTAAGTGACGCGAAGCATAATCCTAAAAATAGGTCATGGTTGTATTAAATGTTTGTGTAGATTTATCATTAATTGTAAAAGTTCATTATTCCACTCATTTTCAAGGGTATATTCTTCGTGTAGAGGTATTGTATTACGTTTGATTTAGTTTTTGGTTCTTGGTTTCTTAATTGTAATGGAAATAATGTTTATTGTTGTATTAAGTGTAATGTGCTTATTTAAATCATTTAAATGTAAATTTTCTTGCATGAAGGCATCTTAGAGCGCGTTCTTGTTTTGTGTTTATTAGATTAAATTTAGAAGTGAAAATTTGGTAAAATTCTTCAACGCCATAGGTAGCATCTCTTATCCTCTATTCTAAAAGATTTAGCGTTGGTAATAATATCCTAGCCTATCGAATATATTTTGTTACTATCTTTCAGCGATAAATCGACTTACTGTGGCTAACAGCGACCAGATCAACTCACCGAGGCAGTAGCTGCAATCGAAACACATATAGGTCCCAAAAGGATGATGTAAATAACTATTAAACAAAATTATGAATGTGAAAAATCTCCGTTCTTATCATTATTAATACTATTATTTACTCTATGGAACAATGCAGTCCTGAACAGGACACTCGGATTCACCCAGCGAGAAAAGTTACCAGGGCCTAACAACTTATTGTTTGTTAGCTCGGGTAGCACATAAAGACCATTGTGGGTAGGTGGCATATGAAACCGACTTGAAAGGAAACACGGTTACCGCCAGGATAACTTATCCCTTTAAACTCATGTTGAAATATACATACATACAGACACACACACACACACACACACACATATATATATACACACACATATATGTCTGTGTGTGTGTCTGCAGATATATATGCATATAAATGTGTGTATATATATATATATATATATATATATATATATAT
>NC_068991.1:30057155-30058239 GCF_001194135.2 Octopus bimaculoides
CACACACACACACACACACACACACATATATATATATATATATATATATATATATATACATGGAGAAAGAGGGAGAGAGAGAAAGAGATTCATATAAATACAACGCATACATATAGTATTACTATTGTTGTTTTTGTTGTTGGTGTTGTTTTGTCATTGCTGTTGCTATTGTTGTTGCTGTTAATATATTAATGTCTTACTAAAGCAGCGCTTGCAATTGTAAATTCTGGGTTGTTTGCTCTGTCTGGATGGCTGAAAATGTGGCAGCTAGCCTTTAGGTAGAGGCAACGGCCGTCGAGCAGCAATGAACGGATTGAATTACAAGAAAACCAATGGGAAAGAGATTGGGCGCCACAAGGCTAGCAGTTCATTTATTATCGCCAGCCAACTCAACTGAACGCTGTATACATAGATTGATTCATGAAGCTTTTGCCCAACTATTTTCTTAAGACTCTCGTCATTCGTTTTTCCCACAAACCAACAACATCATTGTCTTATTCTCTCACTCACCGACACCCACTGCCATGCAGATACACAATACACATATACACACAGATATACTGTTCCAGTCAAACACGAACACACACTCTCTCTTTCTTTCTCTCTGTCTCTGTCTCACACACACACACACACACACACACACACACACACACACACACACACACACACACACACACACAGTTAGTTTACTTCCGAAGCCGAGGCGGGTGTATTTATTTGACAGTTCGCAGCACAACGAGACATCCGCTGTCAGTGTGGTCGTCATTTTCATTTTAAAATTGATGACAAAAGTGATATTTAATTCCAGTCGCTGTCCCTTAGCAGTCAAAAGGTATATATGTTCATATATGTATGTATGTATGTATGTATGTATGTATGTATGTATGTATGTATGTATGTAAGTATGTATGTATTATGTATGTATGTACGTATGTATATATATGTGTGTGTATGTACTACGAACGCATGTATGTGTGTATGTACGTATATTTGTGTGTATATGTAATGTCTGTATACACATCTATGTGTGTATGAATATATATATGCATGTATAAGGACACAGTACGCTTGTGTCATATAGCCA
>NC_068991.1:30058430-30064711 GCF_001194135.2 Octopus bimaculoides
ATAGATAGATAGATAGATAGATAGATAGATAGATAGATAGATAGATAGATAGATAGATAGACATACATACACACATACATACATACGTATATTTATATTCGTGATTAAACTGACCAAATGACCGAATATCTAAATCTACCATTTAGTTTGCCTCAGTCGATACACACCCAGAGTGCCTCTTTGTGCGTGTGCATGTGTGTGTATGAGTGAGTGTGGTTGTGTGTATATATATATATATATATTTGTAAGAAAAAGGCTGCACCCATTCATGAATGCTTGTGTACATCCTTATTCTTACACACATACATACCTGTAGCCATCAGTGGGATATAGTTATTATGTGATGTATTAACTTGGTCTAAATTTCGATTTCATTTATCGATCTTTCGGTTAGTCACAGCTTTGAAAATACTTGGTGTAGGGGCCCTACAAAACATGACTGTGAATAAAAAGCGATGTCTGCTTAAGTTCGATTCGTACATAGAAGTTAAAACTACGCAACAGGTAAATTATTACCTACTTTCATATAGGTGGAGTGGCCGTGTGGTAAGTAGCTTGCTTACGAACTGCATAGTTTCGGGTTCAGTCCCACTGCGTGGCACATCGGGCAAGTGCATTCTTTTATAGCCTCGGGCCGACCAAAGCCTTGTGAGTGGATTTGGTAGACGGAAACTGAAAGAAGCTCGTCGTATGTATGTATGTGTGTGTATATATATATATATATATATATATGTGTGTGTGTGTGTGTGTGTGTTTGTGTATATGTTTGTGTGTCTGATTTTGTCCCCTCAACATCACTTGACAACCGATGCTGGTGTGTTTATGTCCTCGTAACATAGCGGTTCGGCAAAAGAGATCGATAGTATAAGTATTAGGCTTACAAAGAATAAATCCTGGGGTCGATTTGCTCGACTAAAGGCGGTGCTCCAGCATGGCTACAGTCAAATGACTGGAATAAGTAAAAGAGTGAAAGAGTAAAACGCTGAATTATATTCATCACAAATAAGCAATTGGTACTTTATTTTAGCGATCCTGGAAACCAGCATGAAATAAAAAACTATGGTAAAATGTAGAGAGCAGGAAAAATTTTATTCATTAGTGGGTGCTCGAACGTTTAAATAATTAAGAAAATCGCTTTGTAACCACGTGATTCTGGGTTCGATCCCATTGTGCGTCACCTTCGACAAGTGACATATGCTGGAACTTTAGGTTGACCAATGCCTTGCAAGAGAATATGGGAGGGAGAAACTGCCCATCGTCTCATTCGATCTATTTATCTCTCTCTCTCTCTCCTTCTCTCTCTTTCTCCTCCTCTCTCTCTCTCTCTCTTTCTCTCTCTATACATATAGATATATAGATATATATGCATATATATACATATATACATACACGCTTACATACATGCATACATACATACATAATACATACATACACACACACACACACATATATATATACACACACACACACACATATATATATATATATATATATTCCAACATTACTGGGCTTTGAGCATATATCCAGTTAAATAACATAAGGTTAACCGTTCCGCTTTTCTACTATCACCTTTAAATACATTTATTTAAATCATAGATTCATGTCTATCATAGACACATCACCATTATTAGACAAGTACATGTTTCAAATTACATTTCCACGCTGTGTGCAATAATAATCGTTATAAGACATTATAAAATGAGTCGTGACAATTAAGGAGGTTTACGTTACAACATTCACAGAGATGAAAATAATCAAACCGTCAATTAGTAACAAGAGCTAAATGAAAATTATATTTCTCTGGTTTGATATAGTAATGAAGACTTTTTGCTTTTTTTCTTTTTCTTCCCTGCATGATAGATTTAATTCCTCGCCCATTTAAATAAGACCGCACGGGGT
This sequence comes from Octopus bimaculoides, assembly GCF_001194135.2. Taxonomy (NCBI): domain Eukaryota; kingdom Metazoa; phylum Mollusca; class Cephalopoda; order Octopoda; family Octopodidae; genus Octopus; species Octopus bimaculoides. Next base: position 30,060,330 of record NC_068991.1, read on the forward strand.
ATTTGGAATACATTCCATTGCAAAATTTAGGATCCGATCTTCGGCCTGAGTCCTGGTCTCTTTCTCTTCTCCCTCTCCATCAGTTTCATTGGTCTTAAAAATGGATTATCAGGAACTGTCTCTCCACCTGAACAATACAAAATGCATTCTGTTAGGAGATGACGTATTTTAATAAGTCATAATATGAAGGCAGACTTTCACTCTCTTCAGTCTAACAAGTTTTAAATGTCATGATGATAACAGAAATGTCTTTTATACTATTAGATGTTAATAAACAACGCGCTTCTGTGGTCCTTCACATCACACATTCTCATATTTGTGGAATTTGTCTGCAGATATGTCCACTCTGTGCTTGATTTAGTGTGAATATCATTGCAAACCAGGTGAGACTTTTGACAATTCTGAGAATGTTTTTCCAGGTGACAACTGGCCAGTTATGAGAGAAGAAAATGCAAAAGCAGCCCCAATGTATTCTGCTATATTCCAGGGAAACATAAAATAATCAAATTATGAAAAACTTATGCCGACTCTGTTAACCAGATTCGAGCACTGGGTTGAAACATGATTGTAAAAGTGCACAGTCATCTGGTCTACTTTCCTGTGCAATAAGTGATGAGCAAGAAGATAGACGCTACCAAGACATCGAGATCATGGAGACAAGGTATGAAGGCAGGTGAAACACAAGCCTAATGGCTAACTTCTGCTGATCTCTGCAATGAGACTGTCGAGATGCAAGTATTCACGCAAGGCAGTAAAGAGAAAGTTCACTTCTTGGATAGCTGAAATACCAGTCTGACAGAAATATATATCCTAAGATGTGTAATTAAAAAATTTATGTAATATATTTGTTAAACAATAAAAAGTACTATTTGGCTCGCGTTAGTTTCTTATTTCAGTATTGTATTTAATAGTAAAAGTGACATTTTTGTTTAACAAAAAATACGGCGTGATAGAAATTTCTGAGGGCATTTCTGAACTCAATGCCATCAAATTAATTAGGACTAATTGTAAAAAGAAGACAACTATCTTTTCTTTTTTTTTTTTAGATATGTTCCCTGGTGTTATGAATGAAATTATACAAGCAGCTGACCAGTCTCATTACTTGTGGACAAACAATACAGTTGTACTCAAGAGAACTGAGTATAGTTTTGAAATCAGCATGCCAATTTTAGTCTAAATCAAGTGAAAAAGCAAACTCAATAGATATTATGTTAAAATTGTTCCCCTGTGTTATTAATTCCTCTGTCTCTCACTTGTGCGCTCGCACGGTGTTTAACCTGAGGTCAGCTGTACGTGATTAGATGTGTGTTGTTTTTTCTCACATGAAGGCCATAGAATATGCAAGTATGACCAAGTGGGTAGGAAAATTTATTTGTGGTCAGAAGATTCGTGGTTCGATCACAACAGCGCGATACATTAGAGAGAGCTCTTATGATTATCTTTCCCTAGACTAACTGACAAAAAATCTACCATCCTCCACATCTTCCTCATCCTCATCATCATCATCACCGACAGCTGCAGCAGCAGCAGCGGCTTTGTCTTCATTGTCACTTCACAGATGTACTGAAGTTGTTGATAAATGTACGCCAGTTGTCGCGCAATATCATTTCACTTCGATTATTCCAGTGAATTTTATGTCACCAACTTGCTGCTGTTACTGCTGCTGCTGTTACTGCTGTTGCTGCTTTTATTATTAGGGTTGTTGTTCTTGCTTAGACCCAGTTCAGCTCTAATCGGAAAGATCTATGATTAATAGTTTTCCAGCTCTAACCTACTCATTTATTATTGAAACAATATATTTTATTCGTTGCAACATTTCTGTTTTTCTTTCTCTTTTTATCTTTTTTTTAAGAACAGACTTTGATTTAAGTAGATATTTTTCTGTTATCCCTAGCAGGTCATGTAACGGAGTAGAGGCTTACAGTCATATATAAAGATATGTGTAAATTTGTGAATATCCTCATTAACAAAGACATGTGCATGAATCTACAATGTGTGTGTGAACCCTCATGTTTAAATATATGTATGTTCCTTCATATATAAGGATGTGTGTGTGTGTGTGTGTGTGTGTGTGTGTGTGTCTTTGCTATATGGAAACGTCGTCACATGATAGTCTTGTTAATTTTTAAAAAAATACTATTAAGTGCTATAAATTTTTATTAATAAATCCATTGAACTTTATTATTTGTATTTAAAAAGATTTACAGTACTGAAACGAGCTGAACCTCCAGCAATATACTGCAAGTTCTCAAAACCACAAGGGATTTATCACATTTGATGCAGTTTGCCTGGCATCGTTCAAGACCAATAAATCGAAATACTGAGAAAAACCATTCCACAGCTGCAGCGAAAATGTTTCACGGCTCACAGGAGAGTTAGTTTATGTTCATTTTGGTGCGAATCTGACAACAGATAAAAAGTTACTCTTATACTGACACATGATGAAGATTAGCAAGATTCAGTACTGAGCGGTATATTCGTGTTTAAATCGTATACAGACTTAAAGATGTACGTTCACATACATACATACATACATACATACATACATACATACATACATACATACATACATGCATGCATGCATACATACATACATACATACATACATACATATGTATGTACGTGCGTGCGTGTACGTATGTTTAAGACATATTAAGATTTTATACGTAAGTGTGTATGTGCATGCGTGTTTAAGATTTAAAGTTATAGACGAAACTTTAGAAATGTACGCAAAGTTTATTAATCACAAATGGTGTGTTGATGTTTTAGTAATTTGCTAATTAAAGTAAATGCAAGGGATCAAACAATTGAAAGTGGGACATTTGTATTTAAATTTGAAATTTTAATGTTAATTGGTTCAAAGTAACGCTTATATAATTCGACATTAGCAGAATTGCTAAAAGGCCTCACACCATCATTCAATGCGTACTACCACTCCTGGTGAGATGAAGAAATAGAAAGAAAGGGCAGTGTTGAATAAAACCACGTTTAGCTGTATATTGGCACTAGAAACACAGAAGCTGTTTAAAGGTCTTGTACGTTATTTCTACGGAAGAAATAGCTGGTTGTGTGGTTAAGAAGTTCAGTTAGCAGGTACGTATTCTTTAGTTTGAAATCATAATGGAGGACCTAGGATATGTGGCATCTACCATAACCATGAGTTAGCTAAAGTCTCCATCAGTGGAATTTGATCGACAGGGAATGTGTGCAGAATAATTATTTTTGTTCTGGGATGTAAACTTAACCTGTCTTCTTGTTTAACACCAACCCCTGTTCCTTGGGTGACTTTACGATTAAATCAAATAATTAAGACGTTCATGTGGTAATTCTGAGGTCCCAGGTTAGATCCCACACTGTGACATATAGAGAAAGTGACATATTGAGAAAATGGCTTTTCCTATAAACTTGGGTTGGGCTATACCCGGTAGACGAAATTGGTTTGACGGAAATTGCGTGGAAGGTCATCGGATGGGTTGTACCTGTATTAGAAAGGTACAACTGCCTTATCCCATTTCGTCACGCTGATTCCGCTTGAGAATTCTGTTACATTAGTTAGAAGTGTAACGGTCTGTGGAATACTCAGCAATACACAATGGACCAAAAGTTTAGTCGAGCGAACAACTGAACCTGAGGTTATGATAAACTATATTTGCCCAAGATGTAAGGGTGTGGAATTAAGTTTGCCATTACTTATTTCCAAAGCGGACTTCTTACCTACAGGATCATGCACTGTGTGTGTGTGTGTGTGTGTGTGTGTGTACACTAACTATGAAATCATATCATTTGCGGCTGAATGTTTTTAAGAGATGACATTCAAGTTGCATTCCCTCGCTGTCAGTACACTATATATTTATTAAGGTAGTTTTGACTTTAAGAGTCCTTATAGCGTAAGGCATTTACGAGTTGTAATGCCCTTAATATAATAAATGTATTTAAAAGGGAATAAATTAATTATATATTTTGTTAAATTTTTTCCCTTAACTGGTTTTTCACGCTGACTACTTGATAAATTCTTTGTGTGGTGGGTTCTTTACAATTGTGGAATGTAAAGTTACCATGGAAAAATTTTACCACCGTGCGGCACATCTCAAACATGTAGACGTCACACAATATTTAACTTGCCCCGTTATAACCTCACGCGAGGAAGCGGTCTGGGACCCAACGACACAGTATTTCATTTACAAGGCTGCAAACGGGCGTGCATACAGAAGTTATTTCTTTACATACGCGCACATACGCACACATATACACACACATACACACACACACATACACATCCACATGTACACGCACACACATTTATATGCATAAATTGTACATATATTTGTATAAATGTATAAATCATTTATATAAATATATATATATATATATATATATATATA
>NC_068991.1:30064829-30066695 GCF_001194135.2 Octopus bimaculoides
ATTACATTGGACGTCATCTATCACACAAATTTAATTTCTAAAACAGAAGTTAACGTTTAGATTGTTTCTACATGTTTGCCTCAGTACAAATTGTATTCAATTTATATATAAATAAAAAATTCAGCGTGACATTACTAACCCACTTCAAATGAAATCCATCGAAATAACCTTCTATATCACCCCTAAATTCTTATTCAAGCTGTTCCTACTCTAGAAAGTTCCATATCCCTCCTGCAGTGTCTGCAGAGCACTATAAGCTATGTGTGCTTCTGAAAATATTGTAATTGTTACCAAAACTTTGTCCTTGTTTTTTCGACCTTTCAGCTAATTTCATGACCTCTTTAGCTCAAAGATTTACTGATTTAAATAAAATAAAATATGTTGATGTTATTTTTTAGAAGGTTCTCACAGTGATGTAGATAAAGAGTGACTGATTCAAGTAGAACACTACATTGGTACTCAGTCACAATTTCATTAAAATTTTTTTTCCATCTCAGCAGAATAATCGAAATAATAGATTTAACAGTGAAAGAAATGAATGACTTCCAGATTTCAAAAATATTTAATCGTGATGTTTAACGTAGAATTACGGTTAGAAGAACAACTGTTGTGCTATACATCTAATACTCATAGTATTCCTCTAGGCCTAATACATTCACAATATTCCATTTGATACTGTTTTCTGTGGCGTGAAGTAGATAGACGTTCCAACTGAGCTAAAAACAGCTACTCGCTCTATATTCCCGATTGAAGCAATTAAAACACAATTATGTCGTTATTATTGACACAACATCCCACATCTCTTGGGATATCAACTGAAACCAATATTTTATTTGATCTTTGTTAATCACCATGAAAGAAAAATAAACGATCCTCAACTGAAATGCTGCTATGGTTTCTTAGTCAGACTGGAGTGCTTCTGTTGAAAAAAAAATGCCTCTGATAAGGTCACGGAAATCTCACATTTTCTCTCTTATTAACCTGAAAGATTTTATATTTGCATTTCATGAAACAGGCGTGGGCAGGTAATCACCATAGACTTGAAAAATTATTGTATTTGGGTAGTAGATGATTGAATTGTAAACAAACAGGAAGCACAAATTGGATTTAAATTTTGGCATAAGCCAGCAATTGTGGTGGCACGGGGAAAGACTATTACATCGACCCCAGTACCAACTAGTATTTATCTTAACGACTCTGAAAGGATGAAAGGCAAGGTCGACCCTGGCGACATTTGAGCTCACAGCGTATAGCCATAAGTAATACTAGTAAGAATTCTGTCGACGTGCAAACAATTCTGCCTGCTCACCGCCTTAAACAGCAAGCATATATTAGGTTTATTTTTTTTTACCACAAGCAAATCGTTGTTTCTGAGTCTAAAACAGAAATATCGGTGACTTCCTGCCTAGTCCCAGATCAGCCCTGATCCAAGAGATTTGCAGCCAATGAGGATTTAGTTGCATTTATACGCTCTGCAGGACAGTGTATATTTTTCAAGGTTTCGAGGGAAGCAACCACTGGAGCGGTGTGTAAACACAATGATTAGAAGAGTAAACACAAAAAAATGGTTGAACAAGCAGTAGTAAAAAGCCTACGAGTAAGACACACAGGTAGATCTGAAGTCATTTATGAATTTGTGGGAAGTATGTAAGTGCAAAGGGGAAATTTTTACAGTAAAGATTTGTTGTACGAAGCGAATTTCATTTTAGTTATATTGTGCTTTTTAAATAATCGTAATGTCTTTGCAGTGTGTACAAAAAGTTGCGAAATTCAGGTCATCGGTGAAGAAAGCGATTTAGTGAATAAGGGATAAAAGATTATGTTCATGATGTATATATATATATATATATATATATATATATATAT
>NC_068991.1:30068360-30069127 GCF_001194135.2 Octopus bimaculoides
ATATATATATATATATATATATATATATATATATATATACATATATATATATATATATACGTATATATGTATATATATATACGTATATATGTATATATATATATATAAGTATATATGTATATATATATATATATATATAAGTATATATGTATACATATATATATACATATATATATATATACGTATATATGTATATGTATATATATATGTATATATATATATATGTATATATATATATGTGTATATATATATACATATATATATATATATATGTATATATATATATATATATATATATATATATATATATATATATATATATATATATATATATATATATAGATATACATATACATATATACATACACATATATATACACATATATGCATGCACATATATATACAATATATATACATATATGTTAGTTTGTGTGTATGTGTGTGTATGTATGCATGTATATATGTGAGATAATAGTTCCAGTGTCATACCGAAAGTATTATCTCACATTACAATAGATATGTTATTGTTTCAATTTTGACACGTAATACCGAAATAGTGTAACAGATAAAAGATTACTCTTGTCTCGCATCAGGCAAGAAGTTGATAGTATTTTCTTTAGGCCCATGATACTGCATGGACCCTAAATAAGGGATGTGTAAAAATTAAATGAAATTGATTGGGTAGTTCTCGAATTTTAGTGCTACACACATATATGCACAGACACACATTCTCAGTTGTATACATATGTATATATATATATATATAT
>NC_068991.1:30070100-30074955 GCF_001194135.2 Octopus bimaculoides
TATATATATATATATATATATATATATATATGTATTATATGTATGTATTATTATCATTATATATAAATATATACGTCGGGCTTCTTGCTATTTCTGTCTGCCAATCCACTCACATGTTTTTGGGTCGTGGCTATAATAATTGCTCAAGCTGCTACGCAGTAGAACTGAACCTGGAACCATGTGGTTAAAGTGCTATTACAAACGTAAAAGAGTTCCAAAATATGTAAAACATATACATTTATAAAATAAGGATCGTGACAATGTCAAAGTGAATTAGGAGTATATTATAATTGGTGCCAATTCCATAAAGTTTTGGTTCACGAGTTAAATATTTGCTCTGTAATATACAGTATAGAGAAACTAATTGTGTTTATTGATCAGCAGAAAAGTAATATAGACGCGCGGACATAAAAGCGATGATGAAGATGATGTTCACAACATCGACGACGACAACTTCAACAACAGCAGCAGCAGCAACAAGGATAATAGCAACATGGCCCTAGTCTAACGAATAAAATAAGTAACGATAGAGGATAAATAATATTGCCACAATTGGCCTAGACACCTACTTGAAAAACTCTGAGGACTGGATGTTAAAACTTGTCTCAAAACATGAAAAAAAGAAAGCATCATACTCAGGGAGGCCGTGGACTTTTACAACTGGCGTTAACAATGAATATTGCCACAATTGGCCAAGACACCTATCCGAAAAACTCTGAGGACTGGATGTTAAAACTTGTCTCAAAACATGAAAAGAAGAAAGCATCATACTCAGTAACAAAACAGGCAAATGAATATCCAAATGAATTCCAAATTAAACAAATTCCAGAATTAGATATACTAGAAATAAGCGCAGAAAAAGCTAAGCGCATGAAAACCCATGCTAAAACTGCTACCGTTGATATTCTGACTGATAAATGGCAAGAAAAACCTCTCAATGGCAAATACCCAAAGAGAGCGAATAATGACGATGTTGTCACAGCCCTTAACCATCAATGGCTAATGGCTTCTGACTTAAAATCAGAAACAGAAGGGCTTATCATAGCAACCCAAGATCAATGCCTACCAATATGGAACTACCAGGCCAACATATTAAACAACGGTTGCTCTCCAGCATGTCGTGTATGTCAACAACAAAATGAAATCATTGATCATGTTGTCTCCATGTGCAGTCTTCTTGCGCCTGCAGAGTGTCTCAACAGGTATGATAGAGCTGCACAATATATTCACTGGGTAATTTGCAAAAATCTGGATCTGACCCATGATAAAAACTGGTGAGAACACAAACCAGCCCCAGTGCTTGAAAATGATCACGTCTCACTCCTCTGGAACTTTACCATTCAAACTGACAGAAAGATAGATGCAAATAGGCCAGACATCATATTGAAAGACTTGACAAAAGTCCCAATCGATATAAACGTATCTGTCAAGACCTAACAAAAACTGAGTAAGTGTAAAGATCTTGAAATAGAAATTAGCAAAACGTGGAACCTTGAGGTCTCTGTGTGAGACTTGGAGCCAACTTGTGCAAATGTAAAGCAAAAGTGAAACATAAAATAATAATAGTACTACTACTATTACTACTACTACTACTACTACTACTACTACTACTACTACTACTACTACTACTACTAATAATAATAATAATAATAATAATAATAACAATAATAATAATAATACCTGTAGACAAATAGATGTAAGTGTCCCCATTGGTAAAATATATCTGTAAAGGAATTTGACAACTTAAGTAAATATAATGACCTGGAAATTGAAATACAAAAGTTGTGGCATCTAAAAGCAAGAACTGTTCATGTTATTTTAGGTGCCTTAAGTATGATAAAAAAAAAGAGGATGTCAGAAACATCTAGATAATATCCCAGGAGAACCACGACTCAGAGAAATCCAAAAGATTGGGCTGACAAGTACTGCCCACATCCTTAGAGAAACACTATCAATTTAAATGTTTGTGTTGTATTCCATGAAGATATTTCGCTACTGCCCCCGCCACTTCCTCTCCCCATGCTTTCAGTCATACTGTACCATCTCTTATCTTTCACTGGCCCTATGATGTTGGACGTGTCTAGCCAATTGATTGTAACAAAAATGCAGATTAAAAGTAAATAACAAATAATAATAATAACAACAACAACAACAACAACAACAACAATAATAATAATAATAATAATAATAATAATAATAATAATAATAATAATAATAATAATAATGATATGGGATATGCCAATACACACAGACAAAGAAATTAAGGCCAATAGGTCAGATGGAGCATTCAGAGATCACCAAGAAAAAAAATGCTTTCTAATTCAGGTATCAATACCAACAGATGACAACGTTTCTCTAAAAGAAACGGAGAAACTTTGAAAATACAAAGACCTGGAAATAGAGGCAACTCGAATGCCGTGTCTAAAAACAGAAACAATTCCTATCATAGTGGACCCCACATGCGAGGTCATGCGCTGTTTATATGATATAAGATCACCATGTTGCGCACATATGGTGGTGATGCAGGTGCCTGGAGCACTATCAGACGGGTAGTCATGATGGGTATATTGAGCTTCGTATATTTGTACCCTAGTGTCACTTTGACGGGATGCGCTACTTACTGAAGAGAACCATGTCTCAGAGAAATCCAAAAGATTGTGCTGACAAGTACTGCCCACATCCTTAGAAAAACCCTATCAATTTAAACGTCTGTGTTGTATTACATGAAGATGTTTTGCTACTACCCCTGTCACTTCCCCTCCCCAAGCTTTTAGTCATATTGCAACACCTCTTAGCCTCACTAGCCCTAGGACGCTTGGTGTGTCTTGGCGAGTGATTGTAACAAAAATGCAGATTAAAAGTACATAACAGCAACAACAACAACAACAACAACAACTACTACTACTACTACTACAATAATAATAATAATAATAATAATGATGATGATGATGATGATGATGATGACGACAACAACAACAACAACAACAACAACAACAACAACAATAATAATAATAATAATAATAATAATGATCAGTTGAGCATGTCACTTGTTGGCTGAAAGATAGGCTACAGCAAATATTCTGCTCAATACCACAGATTTGCTTGTCAGTTGTTTGACCTTAGCCAGTTGAGCATGTCTCTTAGTGGTTGACGATATGTGCATCTCTGATCACGAGCAGAAGTAGTAGGGGAGCATCATAACCATGTGTAGAGAGGAATTCTTTGGAGTTTGAATAATTCACCTCAGGAGGCATAGGTATTTTGTTCCTCATCCTTCAAAAACAAACCTTATTCAGGGACCTTTTTAGTAGGATGGGCTACTCGACCAGAAGAAAATTTAACTGAGCCCCACCTGTAAGGTCATTCGCTATTTATCATGGTATGGAATCATCATGTTGCGCACATGTGCTTGTGATGCATATGCCTGGTGTACCCTTATCAGACGGGTAGTCATGATGGGTATACTGGGCTTCGTATATTCATACCCAGTGTCACTTTGACGGCATGCACTGCTCTCTCACTCAATAATTATAATATTAATAATAATCCTTTCTTTTAAAGGCATAAGGCCTGAAATTTGTGGTGAGAGAACAAGTCGATTACATCGACCCCAGTGCTCAACTGGTACTTATTTTATCGACCTCCAAAAGATGAAAGCAAGGTTGACCTCAGCAGATTTTGAACCCTGAACATAAAATGCCATCAGAGATTCCACTAAGCATTGTGTCCGGTGAGCTAACTGATTTAACCATAAGGCCAGAAATTTTAAGTGGACAATATCAATCAATACCATCTACTCTAATAATTGACTGGAACCTTAATTTATCGGCATAATTCCACAAGTCAGTAATGCTTAGACACGGAACGCATGGCTGTACAACGGTTTCGTCACTTACCGTACATCTCATTCAGATTTTGCAAACGGCACTTGTACAACGTTGAGTTACGAATACAAAGAAACTATAACTTTTCAGACATAACCTAACAACAGAAACATGAATCTTCTGTGAAAAAATGTGTACAAATATCAATGTCTTAACAAGATTAAGTGGATGTGATTAGTTGTCAATCTTGCCAAAGATAGATCTGACCAACTGACCATTTGGCCAACAGCTACAAAATATATGACTGGCAACAAATCATTCGGTGAGAGGTCGAATGTCTCGTAATATTCATGGCAAACCGTCGAGAATAGTTGACAGTGAGGTCAACAAGAAACGCATCATATTTTGATGACTTCAAATATTGGTTCGCGTCAAAAACATCAAAAAGAAAAAGAAAAGTTTTCAACGATAATAATATAAAGTGAAACAGAAAAATAAGAGAAGAAATGGAGAAAAAGGTAAAATGAAGAATTGATGAGGTAAGTTAATATGATAAATATGAAGAAAAAAGATTCATGAAGTAGTGAAGAAAGATGAAGAGAAATAGTAATAGACAGATAGACAGAAATGCACAAGTAAGAGGAATGGAGAAAGAGGGAGAGAGAGGGTGAAAGCAAGAGCGAGAGAAACAGATGGACAGACAGTCACACACAGATAGATAGATAGATAGATAGATAGATAGATAGATAGATAGATAGATAGATAGATAGGTTTCTTTATTAGCCACACAGGGCTCAACACAGAGGGGACAAAATACAAATGTAGAGTTTTTCTTTTCGAGGGGGTCGAAAACAAAGCAGAAAAAAAACAAAAGTGGGGACAACGATGAAAAAAAAACATCGCAAAACGTTTGGGGTATTTACAAAAAATACGAAATAATACAAAAAATTCCCAATAAATGGGGAGGTTATCCGTGGAAAGAAAAACCTACGAAAAGACTACGGTAACCTCGGTCTTTAGCGTCACAGTTT
>NC_068991.1:30080855-30083595 GCF_001194135.2 Octopus bimaculoides
GTGCTTCGCAACAAAATTATTTAAAAATTCCAACAAAATGTGGACAGTAAATGGTCAAATAAACGTTTACCTTCGCAGCCGATGTGACAGCACGTCCGTGAGAAGAGATAGATAGATAGATAGATAGATAGATAGATAGATAGATAGATAGATAGATAGATAGATAAGTATTGAACTTTAAGATGCGAAAATAAAGCTCTGTAAATAATTTCCCGTTAGGTAAATGGACTGCGATGGATTGGCGTCCCGTCCAGATGCGGGGAGCACATACGCCATAGAAACCGAGAAACCGGGCCCATGAACCTGGCTAGGCTTGAAAAGGGCGCATAAAAATAATAATAAAAAAGGTAAATGGAAAAAAATTTGTATAACAAAACAGATTTGAAGTTTACACCGGAAACCCCAAACGGGAAAGGGCCTTTAATTGTTGGCAAGAGCAGCAGAGTGGCAACATTTTAAAGTAGAGTGTTAATCGTGGAAAGCTGATGGCAGAACTGGTGGAGTGTCGTACAAAATATTGTGATGAATTTAGTTACACTTTTTGACATTCTGATTTCAGTTGTTACCAAAGTCACTGTTACGTTTCATTCTTTCGGTGTTGTTAAATGTAACACTCAAGGACTGGGCTGGAGTCAAGGGCACAGGCTAATCCCTCCTCCAAATTTAAGGCCTTCTGTCTATATTAGACACTGTTGTTATTGATCAAGGATGTTGATGGTAGAATCTGTGGAGTGTCGTACAAAATTTGATTAAGGTATTTAATAGCAGTCCTCTATGTTCTGAGACAAGATCAAATCCCATCGTAGACAACTTTACCTTTCATTCATCTGGGGTCGACAAGAGAAAATATCCTCTGTCTCCCGCTACATGATCCAACCAGGGCTTTACTTTCATTCAGCGCAGGAGCTCCGGGCTGGAAGAAGCCTCGAGACAGGCCCCGCATCAGATAGCTGGACGTGATTGGGACTGATCTCTAGTGGCATGACGTCATCTTCAAAAACGAAGAGGGCTGGCATAGGACCGCCTGCGATGGAGAGCACTGGTGGACCTGGTCGGCTCTGCGCATGATGACGTCTCTGAGATCTCTAACCTGGGAGGGCCCAGCCTCATCAAGCAATAGCATGAAACAAGCAAGCAAGCACAAAAGCAAGCAAGCAGACAAGCAAGCAGACAAGCAAGCAGACAAGCAAGCAGACAAGCAAGCAAGACAAATACCAGAGGTTGGTGTGACCAACTAAATTTCTCCCCACAAATTTCTGGCTTTGTGCCTATGTTAGAAACAATTAGTACTATTGACCACCTTTGAGAATCGGTGGAGAGCCGGTTAAGCGCTGAGTTCAAATCTCACTCAGCTCAATTTTGCTTTTCCTCTTTCAGAGGCCGATAAAATGAAATATCTGTCAAATACCGGGATTTATATAATCGGCTAAACAAACCTCTTCCTATGAATTATTGTCCTTCCCCTATACACGAAACGTTCATCGTCATTATTCAACAGCGACGCTAAGATTTGATTGTTCGTCGTATAAAATGTCGGCGTTTTCTTCTCGTTCCAAATTCAAAATCTGTTAAGGTCAACATTATCATTCGTCTATCTAGGGTCGATGAATAAAATATTCATCAGCTATACATTGGGGCGTATCTTATATACAACTTTCTTCTTCTTCTCGTTTATCTTCACCACAACTTTTTCTTCTCCTTGTCCTTCCCCTTTTACTCCTCCTCCTCCACATCTTCTTCTTCTTCTTCTTCTTCTTCTTCTTCTTCTTCTTCTTCTTCTTCTTCTTCTTCTTCTTCTTCTCCCTTTCCCCTCTTGCTCCAATAACGTTTAGTGTTGAAACGTAAAAATAAATCTTTAAGTGTTTTTAAGAAAGAAAAATTATAACAAATTGATAAATATAAATAAATATAAATAAATAGCGAATTTCACAAAAACTGAAATATAATTTGGATTTGGCAAACTAAATTTAGTTCCAGTAGATTGTTGTTGTAGTGGTGTATGTCGTTGCTGCTGACGTTGATGCAGTTCTTTGTTGTGGTTGTTATAGTTACTAATGTTGCTGCTACTGCTGCTGCTGTTGTTGCTGTAACTGTTGTTGTTGTTGATGCTGTTGTTGTTGTTGTTGTTGTTGTTGCTGTTATTGTTCTTGTTTGTTGTGGTTGTTAGTGTTACTGTTGTTTGTTGTTGTTGCTGTTGTTGATCTAGTTGTTCGTGTTGATGTCGTTCTTGTTGCTGTTGCCGTTTTTGTTGACGCCGTTGGCTTTAAGAAAGTTAAATTATGTTTCATTTAATCTTTTCAAAAATTAAATAAAACAGTTGAGAAATTAACAAAAATAAACAACAAAAACAACATCATCATCATCATCATCAACAGCAACGATATTTAAACCAACGCCAACATCCTCAACGAGAGCAATAGCAAAACCAACAACAACAACAGCTACTACAACATCAATATAAAGAACAAAATCAAAAACATCAGACGCAACACGATGAAAGTCTTATGACCGCTGCATTAGAAAATGTCTAGACACGAAGATATGTAGTTCAGCAAATCTTCGAAAACATGAAATGTATATGACTCACGCAGATTCAGTTATATGAGGCGTGTGTGTACGTGTGTGTATGTATGTGTATGTGTATGTATATATGTATATATATATATATATATATGTATGCATATATGTATACATATATATATATACGTATTTATGTATATAAAGGAATATACATCCAAAT
>NC_068991.1:30083663-30088855 GCF_001194135.2 Octopus bimaculoides
TATATATATACATGTGTGTGTATGTGTGTGTGTGTGTGTGTGTGTGTGTGTGTGTTTGTGTGTGTGTATACACACACATGTGTAGTGTAATGACAAGAAACATAAAAGAAAAAACAAAGTTTGACTAATAGGATCGTATTAGTTAATGCTTCATTGGGATAATGTCTTAACGTTTTGGACATTCGTTCTTTCATCAGTAGAGAAGCATAAAAAGAATGCGAAAGAGGAATAGATAGCGAGTGTATTATACAGAAAATGAGGGTTAGTCACCAAGGACGAAAGAGAATGTTGTTCTGTGAGTGGGGCGGGTTAGTGAAGATGGAAACATGCATAACTGTACACACGCAGATATACGTATATATGTTATTATATATATGAATATACGTATATGTATACGTGTATGTATATACATATACATAAATACACATGTATGCGTATATATATATATATATATATATATATATATACATATATGTGTGTGTGTGTGTGTTTGTGTACGTATAGACATAGGCAGACACATATATGCATAAAGTAGTTAAATGTAGTTCATTTAAGCAAGATATTTTACCACTGAGAGTGCACAGCGAAGCAACAGTATAGTCAAGCCTATAACTCGACGTGTAAACGAATTACCTTATCGGGAAGAATGATTTTCAGCAATATCACTAGAGAAAATAGGGTATATTTACCCAAAGTTACCATTAAAAGGATCTAGAGTTTTAGACCACAAATCACTTCGTCAGTTGGTGCTGAACTAAAGAGTAACTATATATGCATATATATGTACCTGTGTGTGTGTTTGCGTGTGTGTGAGCGCGCACGAGCGTGCATATATACCTAGATATATATATATCAATATGGTTAGGGCAGCAGACTCGAGGTCATAGGGTCGCGGTTTCAATTCCCAGACCGGGTGTTGTGAGTGTTTATTGAGCGAAAACACCTAAAGCTCCACGAGGCTCTGGCAGGGGATGGTGGCGAACCCTGCTGTACTCTCTCACCACAACTTTCTCTCACTCTTACTTCTTGTTTCTGTTGTGCCTGTAATTCAAAGGTCAGCCTTGTCACAGTGTCACACTGAATATTCCCGAGAGCTACGTTAAGGGTACACGTGTCTGTGGAGTGCTCAACCACTTGCATGTTAATTTCACGAGCAGGCTGTTCCGTTGATCGGATCAACTGGAACCCTCGACGTCGTAAGCGACGGATTGCCAGCAACAACAATATATTAATTTATATATTTTCTTATTTTATTCTTTTACTTGTTTCAGTTATTTGACTGTGGCCACGCTGGAGTACATTACAATTGCAATCTGTGAGTGGAACAGTAAAGTTATTCAAGACTCTTCTCAAGTTCCAAATGTGAATTTGTCTGTGTTAACTACATCCAAAAAGGAGCCATGGAAACTGGCTCCGTCCTTTGTCGAAGATTTATAATGATCAAAAAATAGAAGATACATGCATATGTGTGTGTATGTATGTACTGTATATATGTATATACATACATACATACATACATACATATATACATACAGACATACAGACATACATAAACATACATATATATATATATAATAATATTAGGGAGAAGATCCAAATTATAGGTAAAAACTCAATTAAAATCAATTTATAAAAAATTAAAATTAATTTACTTGGTTCTTTTCCCTAAAACTATATATATATATATATATGTGTGTGTGTGTGTGTGTGTGTGTGTGTGTGTGTATAAATTGAGAATTTAAAAAAAAAGAAGGCGAAGACGGGTGTAAACAACAAACAGATGTATTAGTTTAACGCTAGGGAAATGAGAAAGTCTTTTACGTTTCGAGCCTACGCTCTTCCACAGAAAGGAACACAGAAATAAACGGAGAGAAAATAGAAAAAAGGTTTAGTTGCTAGCGATCTATTATGGCGTATATATATGACTGTGTGCGTATTGTGCCTATATACACTCAAATCTACTTATATGCATGCATATATGTGTGTGAGTCTGTATGCATATATGTTGGTACAAAAATATATAATTTAGTAAGTTTTAATGTAACATAATGTAGAAATTTTAATTATAATTATTCCCGAAAATGCACATATATATGCATACACTCATGTTTACAATTATCCATAAAATCACCAATCCATACATATATATATATATATATGCGTACATATCTACACGCTTACATACACATTCATTGAACCAACCAATCATACATACAACCATACTTGCAAAAATACACACACATACATACAAACATGCATACATATATGCTGACATGCAAACGTACGCACACATGCAAATATCCACGCATACATTTATATTATGCACATCTACACTCACATTCTATAAAAACAGCTGTAATTAACATAATTCCCTAATGTCTTAAAACACGAAATTTACATATTTCTGCATTAACTAATCTGGTGGGAGGCTGAAGATTTTGTATATTTTCTCGTCTTATTTTTTATATTTATCATCTTAATTTTGATTCAATTTAAATCCAGCCAATTAATATTAATATATTCGTGCTTATTAATGTTAACATTGCACAGGCCAATTTTTAATATCTATAATTCTACACGTTCATGCGGGCCTGTCTATTTTCGTCCGTGTGTTACGCGTACGCCAAGGGAGGTAATAACTCGAATGGAGAAATATATAGAGATAAAGATGATGGAGAAGACGAGACAAAGAGAGGAAAGGAAATAGTGAAGTCAGTAAATTAATAGAAAGAGAAAACAAGGGAGAGAAATGTTTAATATAATGAAACAATGTCGTGAAGATCTCTAAGTTTTTATACTAAAAGAATTATCGATAGATACTTAATTTAAAATCTAATAACCTTATCAAACATAGCTATGGATATTACACTTTTATCTTTTACGCGTTAAAGATCAAACTCTGTGGTCATGTTAGGTTTAAATGTTTATCGGTATTACGAGAGTAGACAGATACATCGGAAGAAGATAGCTAATTAGATAGACAGACAGACAGACAGACAAACAGATAGATAGATAGATAGATAGATAGATAGATAGATAGATAGATAGATAGACAGATAGATAGATAGACAGACAGACAGACAGACAGACAGACATACAGACAGACAGACAGATAGATAGATAGATAGATAGATAGATAGATAGATAGATAGATAGAGCTGGCAGAAACGTTAGCACGCCGGGCGAAATGCTTAGCGGTATTTCGCCTGCCGTTACGTACTGAATTCAAATTCCGTGGAGGCCGACTTTGTCTTTTATCCTTTCGGGGTCGATAGATTAAGTACCAGTTACGCACTGGGGTCGATGTAATCGACATACTCCCTTTGTCTGTCCTTGCATTTGTAGATCCATTATTTAGGCAGCATGGTATACGTACAAGATTCCAATACATTGTGAGTAAAATCCAATAGTATCTAAAAGTCCTTAATCTATTACACAACTCTACAGCCATAAACATAGGGTCAACCAAAGATTTTAAGCAACGATATGCCGCTCACCTCCATTCATTTAGATACGATAAACATAGTAAATCTACAACACCCGCCAACCGCATACATCATCTTAAAAATACAAATATATTCTTTACTCAATCACGGTCCATACTGGACTCAGGTCAACGCTCAACCTGCAAATTTTGCCTGAAGGAAGCACTTCACATATTAAAGCACAAGTCTCCAGAACTGCTAAATAAACATAATGAAGCACTAAGCACATGCAACCACCGCTTTTTCACACATTCAAATTCTACCACAAATCTAAATGCCTAAACGACGATACAGTATATTTCCACAATACCTCTTAGGTAATCCCAATAATCATATATATAACCTTGTATATATATATATAAATCTGCATTTTAACTTTTTATCCCTTTCTACATTCATCACTCATACTCGAATATCACAGCCATCTATTTATATTCGTGTGTATGTGCGTGCATGCACATGTGCGTGTATATGTATTGTGTGTATGCGTGTATGTATGTATGTGTGTATGTGTGAATGTATGTATGTATGCAAGGTATGTATACCTGCGTATACAGGGGCAATAATACATACAGATACACGTATATATGAGTGTGCATGTGTACATATACACATGAGTACGAGTTGTATATGTAGATATTGATATATATAAACATATGTATAAATATATATATACATGTCTAATATATACATATGTATACATCTTCACATATTTTCTTCTATTACTAAGCACTGACCTGCCCAACCACCTAATCTATATTCCTAAATTCTTCATTCCATACTACTACCCCTCTCTCTGCCCCATCACTTAGACTCTATCACTATATAACTGACGCTCCTTTACTGTTTATACCTCTCTCAATCTCTCTATCACCCCCATTCCTTCTATCTTTTTACATTCTAATACCTTTCTTTCTCTATCACCCTCATCTCCCCATTCCTACTTTCAAATTATCTTGACTGACCACTAACTGGTACACTTTCCCTTATTATCTCTCTCTTTGTTTTTCTTTTTCTTTATTCTTATCTCCCTGTTTTTTCTTTTTTCTTTTTTTTTTCTTCTCTCTTTTTTTTAAATTTCTGTCTTTTCTTTATTCCTCTCTTCTTGTTTTCGATTTGTCCTTACAAATACATTCCCTACATTTAGGTCACTTTAAATAAAACCCTCGATTCAATAGCACTGTGTACAAGCTTTATACTTGGAATGACCAATTTTAGATACTATTGGATTTTACTTACAAGGTATTGACTAAATAATGGATCTACAAATGGAATATCCCTGTACATCTCACATCTATTTTCATTCCTCCACTTCACTCTCTATTTCGTATCTTATCTAAATTAACTATTGCTTAACCATTCTCTCACACCGTCCCTCAGGACGGGATATAATAAATATCCTGGAAACAGCTGTAAGACCTATTTATAAATGTTCTAAAATCTTCACAACCTTGGTTTTTTAATCTCATTCTGAAAAAGAAAATTGTATATACACATGCTGATATATGACCTACGTTGGACGCCTTATTAGCATAATCACCGAACCTGGAGCTTAACTATGGTCATCCATAGCACTTACTCAGCTTTACCTGACACCTTTGGGTCATACTGACACCATTACTTCTCATAACCTCTCTCTCTCTCTCTCTCTCTCTCTCTCTCTCTCTCTCTGTCTTTATATATATATATATATATATATATATATAT
>NC_068991.1:30089181-30091128 GCF_001194135.2 Octopus bimaculoides
ATATATATATATATATATATACAAAGCAATGAACGACATTCTGAAGACATGCAGGAAATGCAAATGGAGTGATATTATGAGACACTCAAAATTCATGATAGAAACGCAGAGCAATATTCTCAGAAGGGATCTTCAAAAATGATATCCATAAAAATCTATTTGAAACTGAATTTTGTAGAATCATATTACCTCCTCCTGAAAGCACGAATACAGTTAGTACTTCTATATTTAGTTTAAAAGTGGACATGAAGAAAGACTTTTATTGTGCGTCTAGAACATGCTCACGTATTTTATTATCTCTTGTTAAATCTAGCGATACAGTGAAGAAAATAATAGCGAACTAATTTTAACTAATAGCCAATATCATTTCATCCCAAACACTGCAGTGTATGTTTCAAACATAAACATATAATCTCAAGTGAAATTATTTATACCAACCAAAAACTTTAAACCTTATTCTTGTATTTCTCTCTAAATAGGTTAGAAATCTGTCGTCCACATCTTAATCACCCAATGAGGTTTTTATCACGAAATAAGGAAAAAAATGTATGACTAATTCTTTCAATGATTTGGAGAGGTAACAGAAGAGTTTAAAAGTTTCACTTGTAATTATTAGAATATTCTAAGTCAACATGGTGGTTCTGTGATAATCTGGTAGATTTGCTAAGTTAAAGTGTCAAGTTTCACCTCTGTCAGTAAGTCCACACCTTATCGACAACGTGACGGGAGTGACCAAATAGGACTATAAGGAACCATAAACCTGTCAGTAAATGTATAAACTCTTACAGAGAAGCTTTATCTCTGTAATCACACCCTACTGTTTTAAAGAGAAGAATTCATTGGATTAAGTGGCTCTGTAAGGACATGATGGAAATAGCAGACAAATTTGCTGTAAATCGCATACCCTAGCGTGCATATTGTATAATGTAATTCTAGACAGATAACCTCTGACAAAACGGAAAAACACGATGGTCAAGGCTATGATTTTGATCGTAGGTTTACTCAACTGAAGCTGACTTAGTGCTGTCTAAAGCAACAACATTAAGAGCAACAACAACAGTACATTATCTAATATAGAAACATGGTCGCGCATCTTGGAAATAGCAGCCAAAAAGTCGCACACCCAAGTAAAAACTTAGATAATATAGAGCTAGAGACAGATGACTGAAAAATAAAGTCACACTGGTAAAGACTGGAACACCTTCATTCATAAGTCTGCTCAATCATAGTTTGGTTGAATTACAAGACCAGCTGCACCAATAATCTCTATATTTACTCCCTTAACAGGATCCACTTGTATATTACACTAATGTATTTGCTCCCCACCCCTCTGTATTTGGTCTTCAATCAAATCCTCTAATACTGAGACGTTGAAATCCCAACTGAATGAAACACAGGTAACGTATTTTGGGTGACAGGTGGCATAATCTTTACAGGGCAGAAACATAATATACCTTTGGCGACATAAACATGGAACGATAATCGATAGCACTTGACTGGCACATCATTTTATTGACATTGAAAGGATAACAGGCAAAGCTTGATTTGAACTCAGAATATAAGGAGCCATAGATAGTCTGTAAAGCATTTTGTCCACCGTCTTAACGATTCTGCCAATCCACGCTTTTTGAATTACTTACATTTGTACAGGGTCAGATATTATGACGTGGGAGAGAGTTAGTCGATTGTATGAGCCCAATCAATTGCTCGATGCTTTATCCTATTGACCCCTGGAAGGATCATAGCAACATTCATCAACTTAAACAAAGTGACCGTCTAGGAGATTCCGAAGTCATCTGGTGGCCGTGGTTGAAGCCAATGCTGATTTTATTGTATAAAATAACTCTTTAGTATTTGAAGATGTTTTTATGCAATTTTGATAAATATATCTGTAAAAATGAGATGTCGATGTTATTTCCATTTTTGCATAATTTAGACGACAATTTA
>NC_068991.1:30091516-30092747 GCF_001194135.2 Octopus bimaculoides
TATATATATATATATATATATATATATATGGAACAAATAGTGAAAAATTATAAACCCGGGTAAAATACATCATAAGGTTAACAATATTACTTAGATTAGTGAAGAACACTGGGTAATATTGTGGTAGAGTCCAAGGTTATGCTTCATCACCATTCTATACTGTAAATCCGTGGATAAACTCCAGACAGAGTGGTTTTTACACAGTGGTATAGAAGAAACAAGTTCAAAATATTAGATATTTTTCCATCATTGGAGCAAATTTGGTTTATTGCTGTCTCCAGTAGTCATCATAGGTACATTACTGATAATTTTACTCAATTGGTCTATTGATCAATTGAGGAAGATTGAACGGCATAAGAAAATGAGTGCTACTTTCATCAGAGCCATTTCTGGTTATATCTAATAGTTAATAATAAAGAGTATGGAGACTTGCATATCCATTAAATTTATTTTGTAGTTAAATACAGCATATTATAATCAGTTCACTTCGAAGATGACCAAATAGACGGTTCCTGATGAAACTGCACCGACAATAATGCAAGGCTACATTTGCAACAGTGAGTAGTCGCTGCAACGGAAATACATGCAGGTCATTATAATATGCTGTATATAACTATAAAATAAATTTTAAGGATGCATAAGTTTCCATATTCTTTATTGTTAATATGTACGCCAGACAATTTTTACCGTCCATCGAAGCATACACAGAATTAACTCTGGAAAGAATTCACGGAGTGATTAACAAGTTATAGTCACAGACGTTAAATACTGATCGCTGTGGTTAGCCGTTAACTGGAACTTAACTGAGAGCTAATATGGCATCCGCCGAAATAATATATCCCTCCAAACTCATATATATACACACACATGCACACGCGCGTGCGGGCTGCTCTATTTACTATTTAGTGGGTTTCATGTGTGTGTGTGTGCGTGTGTGTGTGCGTGCGTGTGTGTGTGTGTGCGTATGTGTGTGTGTGTGTGTGTGTGTGTGTGTGTGTGTATTCGTTTGTTTGTCCCCACCATCGCTTGAAAACCGATGTTGGTGTGTTTATATGTCCGTAACTTAGAGGTTCAGTAAAAGAATTCGATAGAATAAGTACTAGGGTTACAAAGAATAAGTCCTAGGGTCTATTTGTTCGACTAAAGGCGGTGTTCCAGCATAGCCGCAGTCAAATGATTGAAACAAATAAAAGAATAAAAGAATAACAATATATATATATATATATATATA
>NC_068991.1:30092757-30095222 GCF_001194135.2 Octopus bimaculoides
TGTGTGTGTGTGTGTGTGTGTGTGTGTATTCGTTTGTTTGTCCCCACCATCGCTTGAAAACCGATGTTGGTGTGTTTATATGTCCGTAACTTAGAGGTTCAGTAAAAGAATTCGATAGAATAAGTACTAGGGTTACAAAGAATAAGTCCTAGGGTCTATTTGTTCGACTAAAGGCGGTGTTCCAGCATAGCCGCAGTCAAATGATTGAAACAAATAAAAGAATAAAAGAATAACAATATATATATATATATATATATATATATATATATATATGTTACATATGTGCTTGTGTGTTAGTTGGAGGTGGATGTCTTTGTGTCCACTTGACAACCGGTGTTGGTGTGTTTACTTCCCCGTACCTTAGCGGTTTGACAAAAGAGACCAATAGAATAAGTACCTGACTCAAAACTAAAAAGCATTAGGGTCGATTCATTTGACTAAAATTCTTCAGGGCAATGCCCCAGCATGGCCTATGTCGAAAGACTGAAACAAGTAAAAATTATATATATACGTTTCAAAACAAAAAGCACACAGTTCCTTCACCACATTCGGCATATGTTAATGATATCATCAAATACTTTATTAAATCTCGTGATAAATGTTTCCAAATACTTCCTAGTGAGTCTAATAAAATATGTGGTGCAGATGTAAATTAGGAGACTCGTGTCAAATTCACTATTATATATAAGAAAAAGAACATAAGTGATATCAAATACCACAGAAATCGAGTTTCCAAAGTGTTTAAGTGGTGTTTAGGCTTAGATACGAACACTTGAAAGAATTTAATAATAAACTTCAAGTGTGCCATCACTCTACTAATATTAATTTTCTCGTCCTTATGTTCGTTACTTAAAGAAAACCGATATTTATATGAGAAGGGTATTTTGTATGCGTTTGTTTTGTTTTACATTTCATTCTTATAACATTACGTATTGCGTTTGTGGTGTGTTGCATTTGATTAACTTTGGCCTTATTTTCATGTACCCACTTGAAGTTATAAATCATAAGCTATCAAGAATCCAGACAAGATAATTCTAGAGTTAATAAAAGCTACGGTATTATTATCACAGATATAGGCAAACTTCTGCAATTTCAACGGTTTATAAATTATCTTTTTTATTTTTAAACATAAATTAATATATCTTCATATTATTTCATTATGTTAAAAACAAGATAATGAGCAAAGACATCTGGGTCTATTGAAAAGTTGTAATATATAATGATGGATAGAATTCATATACAAAGATATTAGCTCCATTTATGAAAATAAATAAATAAAACTTTTACTTTTTGCCAACAAAAACACTTCTAAGATTTTGCCCTTTTAAGACATACCATGACAAGTTTAAATGTCTTCATCGTTAATTTTGTTCTTCAAGCACAATTGATATAAAGTACTGAGGTATATTGAAAGTCCAACATATTAGCGTAGGGACTAAGGTGAACTGCTGCCAAATTTATAAACAAGTACAAACAGAATATGTTACGGGGCATCGTCAAAAAAGGCCAAGTGATACCATTCACTGAATCCCTATCCCCAGAAGTGGAAAAGAGTTGAGCGAAGGGCTGCAACCTACTCTCTCAAAATAAGAACTGCCCAAGGGTTTGAAATGAAGTACAAAACAGAAATCAAGGGTATGTTTTGTATTTTTGCAAAAATACTAAATAATAATATTTCACATATAATACTTTCATTATTATATATTAATTTAGTTAATATTCATATATATTATATAGGAAACGCTGTTTTAAAATCAATAATTTATTCTCTAACAATATAAGGTTAAAGAATATTCAATCTCCTACTCCCTAACATTTTAATTAGCGTAATTCATAACATAGATATTATATTTTTTTCCCAATTATAAAAAGAACATGAAAGGCCCATCATTTATTTCAACTGCATTTTCCAAGTAAAACAATTAAGTCACACACCTAACATAAATTTAAAACAAATAGACGCACACATTTGTTTGTATGAGTGTATGTGTACGTTTGTAAATGTGCATAAGTGTGTGAGTGTGAATACGTGTGTGTGTGTGTGCGCGCGCGCGTGTGAGTGAGTAACGCATGAAAGTACTAGTTTGTTTCAATATTGTTAAATTGTAAACCCTGCAAATGATAAAATGTGAAAACATATGTGTATATATATTAATAAGTATTAGGGTAGCAAAAAATTAAGAAATTTAATTTGCTACCAGTGGTGTAGCGAGAAAAAGATTAGTCAACAGACTATATATTATTCATGTAAAATACAATGTACATTTAATACACATTAGAGATGCCCATAAAAGGACATCTGACCCACTAGAAAGAGCAGCCAAAGCTCTACACCACAAGTTAAGGATCATTTCGAACAGGAATGAAAAATAAAACATTTACCATCTATATTCCCAACCAGGTTTCAAGTTATTTAAGAAAACAAAACAAATTATTTTGCAAGGATAACTATCATCAAACATATA
>NC_068991.1:30095232-30095874 GCF_001194135.2 Octopus bimaculoides
ATGCTCGAATCAAGTGATCCTGGTTCATTTTGGACATCACTCTGACTATGGCAACTTTCAAAGAATCTTTGGTGTTATGGGCGTGTTCATTGACCTCTCTCTCTCAACAACGCTCCACATGTAATAGTCCAATGGATTGAGCTCTGGGGAATCAGGAGGGCAAATGTTAGGAGTAATGTGATCATGAAATTTTTCAACCATCCACTCCTGTGTTACTAGAGCTATGTGTGATAGTGCAGAGTCTTACTGAAAGACATATGGCCTTTCATTGCATACACTGTCTATCCAGGGCGTAACAATAATTTCCAGGACCTCAATGTAGACGACAGAGTTAACTCTGAGGCCTTGTGGAAAGAAGTAAAGAGGCATCACATGTCCTTCATTGCTGACAACCCCTAAAACCATGACAGTTGCAGGAAATTTTGTATGCATAACACTTGGAACTTCAGAAGGGTTTGCACATAACCATCTGTCATTTCTTCTGTAAACTTTTTGATCTTGGTCGAAGTTTTTCTCGTTTGAGAAAAACCAAATCAAATCTTCTACTGGATTTTTCAGCTAGTTTAAGAGCCTTTTAGATGTGATATAGCGATTTTCTTTTGCTTTTTCTGACAAATTAACCTATATATGTAATTTCAATAC
>NC_068991.1:30096706-30102165 GCF_001194135.2 Octopus bimaculoides
TATATATATATTCATATGCATACATAAATATATATACATATTATTCATATACATACATTTAAACATATTTGTAGCCCTCTTGCGGCCTGAAGCGGCTGCAAGAGGGCTACCACCAACACTTTGTCTAAATAGGATTACCTATTTTCTTTAATTGATTTCATATATTTTCTGAAAACTCTAATCTCAACGCTTTGATTTTTCGTTATTCGCTCTTTTCGTAAGACTTTATTTTATGCACCTTCTCGTTAGGGCATATTTATTTAAAAATATTTTTTGCAACGCCGTTCTACAATGCTTTTTATTTCGATTGTAATTCTCTGTATATATCTTTATGCAGCTATACTTTTATACAGCTATACTTTTATACATCTACACTTTTATAACTTAATCTCATTCGTCTATTTACATATGTATATAAATTTTTTATATATTTATCTATTCATAGATCTTTAATATGTTTTAATATTTGAATGTTTGATATACTTGTATATTTAAAAACTGATAGACATCGATCCATGGTGCAATATATGTTTATATAAATTGTTGAACCTATTTGAACTCTGCTTAACATTTTTATATCTTGCGTCTGTAGCTCTTATGTGAGCACTTCAAACTACTGCATTTAAAATACATAAAAGAAATTTTACTATATACATATATATATGTGCGTGTGTGTATGTGTGTATGTATGTGTGTGTGCGTGTGTGTGTGTATGTATATATATATATTCACGTATATATATATATATATATATATATATATATATATATATATATATATATATATATATATATACATACCTATTCATGTGTGTGTATATATATATTTATACATGTATGTATATGTATATAGATATATTTCTCTGTGCGTAAATATACACAGGCGTGCATGCACGTACACACAAGCACACACAGGCACGCACGCACACACACACACACACACACAAGTAGACACAGAAAAGAGTCATATACCTTTGACGTGACTAACGGAATAAATAAGAAAATGAAGTCAAGCAAAACGCACACACACATAAACAACACACTAGTGTTCCATTAATGGAATCCACTAGCGGTTTCTGTTGTTCATTATTGCCTTTTCTTTTGTACATCTTTGAACACAAACAAGCAATTAGGAGTCGAAATGTGTTTTGCATGTGGGTATTCTCTTAACAGTCTAGTATTTGTGTGTAATGAGGGCGTAGTTGAACAATAATAGCCAGGTACGTAACAGTTCATACACAACGATTTCTATGGAGACAATTACAAACATACATTTACTAAGCAAAGAGAAACTATTCAACATGCACATTTGTGTATATTTATATTTCTCTATATCTATGCATTTGAATCTTTCACCTTATTAGTTTGGGAGTTTGCAAAGACGAAACTTGAGTGAGTAATCAAAATATTCACTTATAACTGTGTGTGTGTGTGTGTGTGTGTGTGTGTGTAAACTTACATACACACATATGTGTATGTATATATATATATATATATATATATATATATATACATACATATATACTTAGGTAAATTGTCACCATTTTATACTTCTAAATTCGCACATGCGCATATATTCACCTCCACACACGGCCTAACATTCAACACGGAGGCCTACATGAAGTACCTGGAGTAGATAGCGCTACCTTGTGTCAAGAGGGTGGCTGCTGGAAGGCCCAATGTCTGGCAACAAGACTCTGCACTACGCCACACAAGCAACAAAACTCCTTGTAACACCAAAGATGAACTGAAGGCAAGGATTATGCCCGCATTCACCATCTTAAACAAAGTGATCGTCCAGAAGAAGTGCAGGAGATTTCGTAGTCGCCTGGAGGCTGTGGTTGAAGCCAATGCCATGCACGAAACTGTCGGCATTTGAAACACTTAAGTAAGTTTTCAAGTAATAAATATATGTGAATAAAAACAAATATTTAGAACTTAAATTTATTTAGATGTTTAAAATTACAACAAATATACAAACTACTGCTGTTAACCATCGAATTATGTGTGACTTCTTTCGTTTCATGTACTTTGAAACCTTCCTCGGGTATAATACAGTTATGTATGTATGTTTACACATATGTACTAGAACTCATACAGACATATAAACCTCTAAAGACGAAGACATTACATAAAATGTAAAATAAAATATGGTTTTCCGTCGACATCGACAGTGATAGAGTAGAAGTTCGGTTACGTGTAAGTACCTAGGTAACGCATGGCAGGTATGTCTTTGCATGTCGAGATGCATAAAGCAAATAGGAAATGAAGGAAAAAGAGATGATTAGGTGCCGTGCATAGATTGTTGTTCCTAAAGCATAAAGAGCACAAGTGTGATATGGATGTATATATGTGTGTGTATGTGCATATATATATATATATATATATATATATGTTAAGTACAATCGGTGTATGTGTAAGTGAGTGAAAAAAGGCATGAATTACAAGAGGGCCCCTCTGAAAAACCAGTAATGAAACGGGGATTTGATATAAAATAATTATTGTGATGTTTACCGTATAGTCAGCTGAGAATGTATATAGGCTGGTGGATATGATCAAAGCAAGGCTCCCAAAGGCAAAGAGATGAAAGTGGATAGAAGAGAAGGGTAAAGGTGGTGTGTTAGTGTAACACTGGAAATCCGAAAATAAAGGCAAGACATTTGAATGGTTCCAGTGTTACTTTTAAAACATGTACTGTATCGACCAGTGAGTAACTTGAAGAAATCTGGGATGAATTTCCTTTAGTGGGGGCATGAAGAAATCAACTCCAACTTAGAATTGAACAAATGAAGAAGTTATGTAGTGAAACTGAATTTTGTCGGATACGCAATGGATGCACTTGTCGACGTTGATACAGGCATGATGTATATGTATGTTGAGTACATCAGCCTTTAAAATTATTCTCGGGGATACAGATGTAGCATTTTGTATTATTGCATATTTACGCAGCTTACAATAATTTACTTTATAGAGGGCGAGTACTTCTGTTAAACTAATTGCATTGGGGTAGGGAACTATCTGTATAGCGGAGGGAATTTAGTCCGTGTTAATCCAAGCTAGTGAAAAGCAAAATTATCCAAAATTATCCATATCAAATATTTGATAGAACCTACTTGAGAAGACATTACTAATAAAATTTAGAAAGGATGGCGATATATTTGACCTGACGTTGAAGTAAAAAAGTGCGTCATAACATATAATTTTCCTTCATTAGCAGTTCTATGTGATGGTCTGAACTCGATGCTATCGGAGACACCGCTGCTATTTAAAGCCTCTATGTAAAATACGATAGCACAATTAAACTTCCCTTCTATAAATGCATAGCAATCACTGCTTCGCACATTATTTTGTATTTGTATTTGTAGGAGGGAAAAATATAAGAATTAGTTTGTTTTTCCTTTTTGTTTTTGCATCCCTTGTTCTAACCAAGTCAAAAAATTAAATACATTTAGTATTAAATATTTCATATTTATCCCGTATCCTTTAAACAACCCATTATTTCTGTATCTTGTACCTTATCAGTATGGCGTAATAAAACGTCACAAATGATATTCATATATACATACACACACACACATATATATATATATATACATGCATACATGCGTACATACATACATATCGACATACATACACCACCGGATATATTATAGTTTAGAGAATCAAGTTTCTCTAAACTATCATATTGTGGGATTTCTACTGCTATAAATTGGTTATTGGGGTGAAGGAATGCACTAAACATACATTTTCGATTGTGGTGTGGGACCAGGTAGATAATGGTATCTAGACACAAACAGTATACTTAGTTTCTTATATTTGTACGTTGGTGGGATGTGTCTTATCATAGCTGTAAACTTCTTAATTATATCGGTAACTACCGTCATGTTCTACGGGGAATTAAACCAGATAACCTACCAATTCCTGATTATGATATGGAATAGGAATAAGTGCCTCTTGTACACTATCTCCTCGCTTAAAATGTTTCTTGCCATCCCCTCGTACAATATCCGGCAACGCATTTAATGATCTCACGAAATTCTTAAACGTGGCTGCGAAGAGATCGGTATATACGTATAGTTTCTTGCTTCGGCTTCCTTTGTAGTTTTTGCTTGTATCTAAATGCAATGTTGTGTCTAAAGCGTCTTGGATATTCTTATTACTATTTTTCGAAATCAATTCAGGGCATTTCTGTATATGTAGTAAATGATTGCGAATCCATTAGTCAGTATAGTCCACAGCTATGATAGATATGCTTTCTAAGGCAGTTATGACGGAAAGACCTGTTTCGTCATATCTGCCCCCATGAAGCTAGAACATAATGGTCAGTTCCCTTTCACCCTAGTAGGAATCGAGATGGTATGAAAACAACTTTCTGGTGTTCGTTACTGTCAATGTCTTTAAATCGTTAATGGTAGTAGTCCACAGCTTTTAGAAAAGTGATTTAGAGATAAATAAAAACCCACTATAACTGAATCTGTTGCATAAGATGGTATGTTTCTTTTACAATGAAAACAACAAATGACTGTGGCTCTTCAGCTCTATTAGACATGCTTCATATTACGCCAATTTAATTTTAAAGTTGCTTTTATCAAGAATGCTAACTTGTCCTAACTCACTTTCAGAGGGGTTTATTAACCTGCATTTAGAGCAGAAGAAATTGGCATTGAGAACCAAAAGAGGAATATAGGGTTAACAATTGGTGAGGTGATCCACGCAGAATTTTTTTTTTTTTTTCATTGAGCCTCTAGATAGCCATGCTAGAATTAGATGCCCAATCTACGTAGATTAACACCAAACTGTCCAATAAAGGAAGTACACATTAGACAATGAAGTCCTAGTTATTGCTAAGAGATGTAGTGGTCACAACTTCAATGCCTTCGAAAACAGCTCTGCTTAATCAGGATGTCTCGGAGTTAAGCATTAACAACAATAATAACAATGAAAAACAAACAAAACAACATTCAAAATATTTAGAACATCTATCTCTCTCCACTTCCACCACCACATCATCAGTCACAGCAGCAGCAACAAGTAAAGAGACAACAACAATAACAAGCGGAAATCTCTTGTATATACTTTTTACCTAAGCTTTGAAATAAAGATTTTCTTTATATTTTATTTTTAAGTCGTAGCAGAATTTCCTTTATTTCTTCCGTCAGCCCCTAAAACTGGTTCCACAACCAATAAATGTGGAATGTTTGCCAAAAAGTAAATAAATAAACATAAACACAGACTCCTTCCCTTCCCGCCACTCCTACATTAGTCACAGATGTATCGTTGTTGTTGTTTGTTTGCTTTAAGTCTGTTCTTTCCTTCTCTTCTGCTTCACCTACAATCTGTCATCACATAGGAGCACACACACACACACATAAATACATATTACGTATGTGGGTGTGTACAAACGTATACATACATACATACATACATACATACATACATACATGTATATACATATATATA
>NC_068991.1:30102209-30103794 GCF_001194135.2 Octopus bimaculoides
TATATATATATATATATATATATATATATATATGTGTGTGTGTCTGTGTGTCTGTGTGTCTGTGTCTGTGTGTCTGTGTATATACATGTATATCGTACTTGCGGGGCAGATGGCACTGTCGATAGAACGTCAACAACATAAATTTCAACATTTGGTTAGCGCCCTATATGTCCTGAGTTCAAATACGATTCAAGTCCATTTCAACTTTCATCCATCCATTATCATTAAGTGACTATCGATAAAATACATACTGGTGTCAATGTAATTAAATATCTCCTAGAAGGTAATATTCCAGCATGACCACGACTCCAATGTCGAGAATTGTGGAAAGAGAAAATAACAATGGACTATGAATTTATTGGGTACAGATTTAATGATGACCCGAACAACTTAGAGCTAGGGTTGCACTTTCGGGTTTACGTTTACAGCGCTGTAAACGTAAAAACAGAATGTTCATTGTCACAGTGTAGTTGTTACAGTGTAGTTGTAGTTGTTGTAAATGTTGTTGTTGTTGATGTTATTATTATAAAGGCGGTGAGCTGGCTGAATAGTTAGCACACCGGGCAAAATGCTCTACACTCTGAATTCAAATTCCGCCGAGGTCGACTTTCATCTTTTCATCCTTTCGGAGTCGATAAAATTAATACCAGTTCAGTACTGGTGTCGATGTAATTAACTATACCCCACCTCGAATTTCAGGCGTTGTGCCTAAAGTAAAAAGGATTATTATTATTATTATTATTAGTAGTAGTAGTAGTATTCAGTAGTCTTATTTTTATCACGTGTTTTCACTGCACTACCGAGCGCAGCTCTGTGTGCTTTGGGTATGTGCTGTAGTTTGTTGTGATGCTCTTATAGTTACTGTATTGAAAGTATTTTACGTAGGATGTGTGCGGTGTCTAGTGGTGCTATTTTCTGTATGTTATATATACTTTTTAGTCCTGGTGTTTTTGCTATGTATTTGTCTGAATATTTTTTGTTATACTTAATGCGCCTACTTTGATAGGATTTGTTTCTGCTTTTAGACTCCACATTCGAGTTACCTCTATTCCCAGATCTTTGTATTTTGAAAGTTTCTCCGTTTCTTCTAGAGAAACGTTGTCATCTGTTGGAATTGATATATCGATTAAAAAGCATTTTTTTCTTGGTGATCTCTGACAAATATATCCGGCATATTGGCCTTGATTTCTCTATTTGTGTGTATTGGCATATACTAGGAGTATGGTTACTTTCTCATTTTCTGTGACCTTTTCTGGCGTGTGCCTATACCATCTTTTTTCTGTTGTTATTCCATAGTGTTGGCATATCTTCTAGTGTATATAGGTCTCAACTCTGCCGTGTCTGTGAATATATTCCTTCTTAGCCAGGACTGAGCAGCCAAAGACGATATGATTTATTGTTTCTTCCCCATTTCCGCATATTCTGCAGTTACTTGTATTTCTTACATTACATACTTTTGGTAATTTCTGGTGGGAAGGCTTTGATCTTGTGCTGCAATTAAAAATCCTTCAATCTCTGCTTTGAGCCCTGAGCTTCTCAGCCATTGTTGGGATTTTGCTTTGTTTATTTCTTTTATTATTATTAT
>NC_068991.1:30103804-30109429 GCF_001194135.2 Octopus bimaculoides
TCATCATCATCATTATTATTATTATTATCATTACTATTATTATTATTATTATTATTATTATTATTATTATTATTATTATTATTATTATTATTATCATTATTATTATTATTATTATTATTATTATTATTATTATTATTATTATTATTATTATTATTATTATTATTATTATTCTACCGAGGCCGACTTTGCCTTTTTCCTTTCGGGGTCGATAAATTAAGTATCAGTCAAGTACTGGGGTCGATGTAATCGATTATCCCCCTCCTCACAAAAATCTAGGCCTTGTGCCTATAGTAGAAAGGATTATTATTATTATTATTATTATTATTATTATTATTATTATTATTATTATTATTATGTTATTATCGATTGTGGGGCGCATTGCTTAGTGGTTTGGGCGATGCACTCAATTCCTAGCCCGGGTGGCGCAGTATGTTCTTGACCAATACATTTCATCTCGCGTTGATCTGCGATCACTTCGACACCTGACACAATGCAACTGTTCAGACAACGTCAATTTGATGGACAGAGTGAACTAATGAGCGGCACAGACATTTGATCAATATAAGCAAATCATTTGCGCAGGTTACCCAGCAGGGGGTGAACGCTCGACGCCACAGTTACTAATCCACTTCAACGCTTACACACACTTCTTACACCAACTGCTTCATCGATACTGATCATCAATATCGATCAGTGATATAGTGTAAACTAATACACCAGTTTATTTTCAGTATTTATTCCTTTTTTTTATAGATTTGTTTATAGCTTTTAGATGTTCATGTCTTTATCATTTATTCATCAGCTTTGCCACACCCCAGCTAGAAAGCTGTGGCAGCGGCCTTTGACTGCTTCATGCTGTATTTTATGGCAACAGCAGCAACAGCAACAACAATAAATAGAATGGTTTCAAGTTTTGGCAAAAGGCCCAGCATTTTAATGGGAAAGAATTGTGATACCAACAACACGAGTACTTCACTGGTACTTTATATTATTGACCCCGAAAGGATAAAAGGCAATGTTGACCTCGATGGACTTTGAACTCAGCGTAAAACGGGAAGAAATGCCACTAAGCATTCTCCTCGGTGTGATAAAGATTCTGCTTGGTCACCACCCCAATAATAATTCTTTCTCCTATAGGTACAGGGCACGAAGTTTTTCTTTCCTTTGTGGGAGAGTCAATTACATCGACCCACTCAGTACTTGACTGGTTCTTTCTTTTATTGACCCCGAAAAGATGAAAGTGAAGTCGACCTGGCGAGAATTAAACTCAGAACAGGAGGAAATACTTGTCGGAAGAAATTCCGACAAGTATTTTGTCCGACATGTAAATTTTTGTTTTAGTTTTATTTGCTCATTTTTGCCGTTAGCATCGGATTGGTTTTTCTGTTTCGCTTTTTGTTTTGTTTTTTTTCTTTATTGTTGTTTTTATTGTTATGAACAGCGTCTGACGAGATTCCAAAGCGTCAGCCAATGCGTTCGATGGAAGCTCTATTTTAACAATTTATAAAGAACTAGCACAGGGTAATAGTATCGATGAGGACGAACTAGCTGGTCTGTTTCGGAAGATTTTCGGGCGGAGGACTAATACGGGCAACTTCCAGAAAAACTTGCCCTTGTAATGCTACTGAGGGTTACTGGTGGATCGCAATAAACTCTACAAGCATGGAACCACTGTCATTTAGAACTGTCCGAGATGCACGCAGTGTGAGAAAACTGCACTGCACCCATGCGTGCAGCGTCCTAGTATAGCTAACTTATGAAGTTATGTCGAACTGCTATCGCCGTGTGTAGGCCGAATTCGAGTATCGGTTGAGTCTATTGAGAATAGCTCCATCAACAAGGTAAGGTAGGCGGTGTTCCTCTGTCTAGAGGTTGTGTGCTGGACGAGGCTGAGGTTATTAAAGACAGATGCCTTAAACAAAGAAGAAGGTATCCTCTTTATTTAAGTAGTCGTTGACTTGGAAAGGAAGTACTTTTCTTTACCAAATTAGTGTAAAGGTGTTGACTGTGGCAAAAATGTTTAGGGTGAACGCAACTCCTGTAAACAAGCACCTATAGATAGGGGAACAACAGTTGAGCGAGGGCGTGTGCCCTTGATGATCAATGTGAGCATGGAATTGTGGGATTCCTTGATTGGCTCTATTGTATCAGAAGGACTGCATCTTCCTTCTTTTCACATATTTTGTATATTATGCATACTTTTATATCATCTTTTTTCTCTATTCCTTCTTTCTTCCTTTTATCTTTTTATGTAAACACCTCACAAAATGGACATTCTCCTTGTAGTATCTCGCTCATTTGATACCACTGGCAAATAAGATATCATCATCATCATCATCATTATCTTCATCACCATCACCATCATCATCATCATCATCATCATCATCATCATCATCATCATTGGATTCAGTGTTTTCGTTGACAAGAGGGAAAAGAATTTTGCACCTTGTCATCGATAAGACATCTGACACGATAGCAGAGGACGGCAACTGACTGAAACTAGACGAGATTTCAGTTTGTTGTCCGCCGTTTTTGTAGTTATTTATCCGAATTATTATTATTATTATTATTATTATTATTATTATTATTATTATTATTATTATTATTATTATACCTCTTTTATTTCTGCGTTTGCAACTTTTTTATGATGCTTTTTGTCCTCTTTCTCTCAAATCTTTGTTAGTAAATTCCTATCAAATTATCATTGTTACTGACAGAGGGGTTCATTTCGACGTTAGTGGCCTCAATGTTACTAACAGCATCATATTACATTGGGAAAGCGGTTATCAGTTGGTTTAAACCAACACATTGTTTATCACTCTCTCTCTCTCTCTCTCTCTCTCTCTCTCTCTCTCTTTCTTAATCCACCCCTCTTTGTGTTTATATACACAAGCACAGACAGAGAAAGAGAATTCGTCCGCAACGAATTCTAATGAGAAAGAAACGTAACAAGTCTTACAAAAGTCATTCTAAATGTATCTACTCTACTTTCTGCTTTGAGTATTTGTCCGTAAATTGTGGCTGAACTTATTTTCAAACAGTAGCATACAACAAATATACATGCATAAGTGATGTCTTCAACTCAATTTCGAGCAATGCCCCAGCTTGATTGTTCTCGTAAACATAAGCAGCACAGGTGGACCTATACTCTTTTGCACTGAAATGGCAACAATGGGTACCTCTTGCAGCCGGTACTCAGAGAGCTTTCCATTCACGTTGACTCGTACCTTCATTCCCCCATGGAATTTTTCATTGAATGCTTTTCTTTCATTAGCTACGACCACCCATAGTATGCAACACGATTGATATGTTGAAGATCAAGCGATGCCTACACCTTAAAGTGAAGAAACGTTTTGAAGATGATCAATACTGCTATTAAAACAATATACGCATTTGCCCCAATAGAAGAGTTTTCCTTCTCCTGGAGTGATATTTAAACAAAGACTACAGGTCGTTAACTCCCAGCTGTTGGTTGGCCGTTCATTTTACTGAGTTTATTTCTTCCTTTGACAGATTTTGCTTTTCGTCAGGTAGAGTGCCTAGTGCAAACACCCCTCCTTACATAGCATGCTTGGTAGATTTGCCGATTTACTCGCTGAGGCCTAACCATGTAACAGCTTGCACATACGCACAGGCGTACATATATACATGCATATATGCATATATACATGCACACGCAAACGCACACGCACACACATATTCACACACACTCAAACACATATATACAAATAAATATATTTGTTGGTGTACTACGCAGGGTAATTATAGTTGTTAGTTTAATCTTCGATCATTTGCCACTATTAAACAGTCTTGGCTCAGAATGGAAAAATAAAACATTGTCTTTGAATCATTTTCAATAATTACTAACAGTGCATCCGGTTGCACCATCTTCAGAGAAAAAAAATCCAGCAGATTATCGTTAATAATGTGTACAAGCTTATACAAAACCAATCTACTCTACCTCATTTGTATAACACTGCATGTGTCGTTAACGTGTGATAATTAACAGAAACACTACATATTTGAAGGTTAAGCTAAGATATAAGATGAACTTACAAGTATGTGGCTTTTGTGAAACATTTTCGATTTTAGTTCTGTGCGTATAACGTACATATTGCGCTTGTTCCACGGATTGTCCTCAGTGTGTCAAGCGAAAGAGACCAAACTGATTAGTTCCACATTTATGAAAACCTCATAAGAAATCGGTTGCTAATTTCTGCCTACAGAGAAAATACTAGATTATGACTATTTATAATATACACAATCTCGAAGAAAACAAAATTCGCATAACCGTGTATGTCTTTACTTAAATAGTATATACAACAACTGTTCCTTCAATGGACAGAAATAATTAACAAATCTTTGGTGAGACCCTAACTGGTTAGAACTAATCAAGTTGATTTGTGCTTTAAAGATGGGGTTCTCCATTTCCCGCTAGACCAAAAATATGGGATGAATAATACATTCTCACAAGTTTATCTTGCGGTCAGTCCGACGTATGATGCACACATACACACACACACACACACACACACATGCACGCACGCACTCAGACACACACACACACACACACACACACACACATTTAGAGAAAAAAGTTACCTTCAAGCAGTCCGTAGTGAATATTAAAAAAAAAAGCTTTGAGGTTGTGGATTTTTTTTTCTTTTATCGAATAACGTTGGGGTGAGAAAAAGTTCTTTTTATATTCCTCAGTCGGCATCCAGGAGGGTTGCCGAGTGAACGAAAAAAAAATACAAGACTTACGGAATGGAGTACGGGAAATCTGGGTCACGTATGTTTCAACTTTGTTATTCATTCCTCCGGGGTCGATAAAACAAGTAGAAGTAATAAACACGGGGTGGTTTAATTAACTATACAGTGTCATCTTGAACTCTGAAGCGTATAATAAATCATACTTAGAAAAATACACTCGTGGTGGAGAAAGTGTAGCCTTCATACCTTTGCTAAAAGATGGTGTAAATAGTAAAAGAGACTTGTTCCAACAGAACTCTGCCTTCACTGTTGGTCTTTTATGAACTATTACTGGAACACATTGCATAATACAAATTTTGTAACGTATATTAGCAACTTCTGTATGTGTGTGTGTGTGTGCGTGTGTGTGTATCCGGGTTCAGTGAATATTAGTTTGACTGTATCCAGGTTCAACCAAAGAAGGTTGCAAATAAATACTGGAAGTACACTACTGAGCATGCTAGTCAACACTTTTCATGTACTCTATTGAATCTGCTACTTATCTGCCTTTTAGTTATGGGTTCAAATTTAGTTTTTACAACTACAAAATTACCAAAACCAGTTGAAA
The DNA here is from genome assembly GCF_001194135.2 of Octopus bimaculoides. Classification (NCBI taxonomy): domain Eukaryota; kingdom Metazoa; phylum Mollusca; class Cephalopoda; order Octopoda; family Octopodidae; genus Octopus; species Octopus bimaculoides. The sequence continues at coordinate 30,109,125 of NC_068991.1, forward strand.
AATAAAAGAATATACGGGTTAACATGTGTGTGCTAATATTAGTGTATCTGCATACTTCGGCAATTTTTAGGTTGTAGTAAAAATGTATAACATGCTCAATACAATTCTTTTAACCGGTAACGTGTACATACGCGTTTGTGTGTGTGTGTGTGTGTGTGTGTGTGTGTGTATTCAATTGTGTGCAGCAGAAGCATGTGTCTGATTTCATATACAAACGTAAGAGCGTTGGTGGGAAAAGAGAAAGCACAAACAGAATGTCTGAACTCGAAAAATAATGAGTCTCTAACTGAACACAGTCATCGTAC
>NC_068991.1:30110255-30113614 GCF_001194135.2 Octopus bimaculoides
ATATATATATATATATATATACACGCACACACGCATACACACACACAGAAGGGTAGCAAGGGTGGGGGAGAAAGGACAACAGGAATTAAGTCAATCTAGTAAGGATGGATGGTAATATTCATGTATGTACATACGTATGCGTGCATATATGCATATATATATATATGTATGTTCGTGTGTGTGTATGTGTGTATATACACACACATACACACATACTCATATGTGCAAGTTTCTTTGTATACATGTGTGTGTCTGAATGTGAATGTGAGTTTGGCAGGGAATATTAGTCTAACTGTATATATATGCATAGACACCCCCTACCCACACATACACACACACATAAATACATATGATTTGGACTGAATGTTTGTATGTTGGTATGTGTAGGTGCTGGCGTGTTGTGTTGGTTTGTGGGTGGAACGGGGGCTGTATGGGGGCCTGACGGTAATTTTCAGCATTGTTGCTCTTGTTAATTCGATAATACTCTAGAAATGATTCAATAAATACACTCCATCACATCATAAATCAGTTAATAACTGTAATCATCTCATCATTACCGTCATCATCATCGTAATCATCGTCATCATCATCATCAGCATAATCGTCATCGTCGTCGTCGTCATTATCATCATCATCATTGTCATTTTCATCATCGTCATCTTCGTCATCATCATCATCATCATCATCATCGACTCCACCTCTGGTGGTTGCTGCTACCACCACAGATGAATATTATTATTATTATTATTATTATTGTTGTTATTATTATTATTATTATTATTATTATTATTATTATTATTATTATTATTATTAGTAGTAGTAGTAGTAGTAGTAGTAGTAGTAGTATCATTGTTGTTGTTGTTGTTGTAGATGATATTATTAATATTATCATTATTATTATTATTATTGTTGTTGTTATTATTATTATTATTATTATTATTATTATTATTAGTAGTAGTAGTAGTAGTAGTAGTAGTAGTAGTAGTAAATAACTTCTCTGTTAATCATCGACACTCCCACCGCTACCAGTATCCTAATGACCCGCATTATTATCATTACACTTTTTCTCAGCCGCCATCCATATACATACAGCAACACTGAAAGCATCGCACTGACCTCCACCACCAGCATCATTACACGCATCATCATCGTTGTGAACCTCTTAATCACCGTCAGCAATACTAGAGACCCCTTCGTGGCCAAACAATCTGCTAAAAGTAGCAACGAATGACATATTGCTTATTCTAGCGGCCACAGCCTCAGAAAATAACAGGCGGCATGGGCACAAATGGAAAGCGTTCGATCATAGATTTGCTGGATCAGGTTTGACCCTGGTCTAAAGAACATTTTCACGACAACACACGCACACATACACACACACATAGTCTCACTTTCTCCCTCTCTCCCTCTCCCTCTCTCCCTCTCCCTCTCTCCCTCCCACTCTCTCTTACACACGTATGTACATGTATTTGTGTATGTGTTTATGCATGTTCTTGAACTGTGGTTTCGTTGAATGGAGCCTTTCTTTTACGAAACCTGTCGGTAGATTGCACAGGAATCAATATTTGCGATGCAAATCTTGTAAGAAAGACTTGCAAGTTCTCCCTTACGTCGAGGGGATTAATTCAGTTGATTCAGCCTTCATCATCATAATTATTTTGTTTGAGATTCCTGATAAAGAACCAGAGCTTGTATTGGCATTGGGAAAATATTTTTCTTCAGTTTAAAGACAGAGTGGCAAATGATTTGTTTCTGCGTATAAGACAGAGACCATATCACTTTGTGTCTGTATTTTTAAATATAATTTAAGCGTAGTGTGGCGAATGATTTTTTGTTTTTTCTGTTCATAAGACAGAGACTACATTATTTTCTTTCCACAACTCTAATTTTGTCACCACCTCGAAGATAATACCACAGCACTTCCGATGTAGATTTGGAAATTGAGAGACAAAAGAAAGACCAACTCATCAGATGGATAGTATTTGATAAGGCGCAAATAAGGGGAAATGTAGACCCCCACCCTACTTGCAATCAAAATGAGTTGGTATCAGCATACACCATGACTCTCGCTGGTGTTTTGTTTTCTAGGTACCCATGTAATTGCGAGATGCTATTATCTTATTGCACAGTAAGATGGCATGCCTATAAAATGTTGTTTTCTGTTACTTTTACCAGATATTAAATGACAAGCCTTAATAAAAGGCCTTAGACAGAACGTATTTTCTGAGAATATAAGCTGTTCCAAGGAAGGAAGATGTCTTTGAGCGTTCGCATGTCCGCTTTGATGTCCAACCATGCCAGTTCGTTGTTAGTTTTTAAGAGATTGTGGACCTTACACTCCAATGAGAAATAGCACCACTTTCATTGTCGCTGCTAGCATTCCCCGCATACTTGATATTTCTACATTTGAATCAGCATATTTAGCGATCTTTTCTGCTTCCATGTCTGTAGTGTTTGGGTTGGCAGCATTTGTTCCAGTTCTTTACGTTCAAATCCAGCTGAGGTCAATTTTGCCTTCCACTCAAGTAGAAGTTAAGTGCTGCGGTTGATGCTAATGACTAACGCTCTCCCCTCGAAATTCTGACCGTGTACCTAAATTAGAAATTACTACTACTACTACTACTACTACAAAATCCAGTTTGTAGGAGTCGCTGTTTTTAATAAGACATTGAGATTTGAACTGAGTCTCTAGTCTACGTTGCCTGTGTGTGTGTGTGTGTGTGTGTGTGTGTGTGTGTGTTGTGATGAGAATTACGACGCCTCCTTGCGAAAGAGAGACTGGTCCGAGTAAAGTATAGATAGTAACGATCCGAGTGAGTTCGAGGTTCAGAGTTCGGAGTCGAGTGAAGTTCGTGTTAGTTCGCAGTGAAGTCAGAAGATGTCGGTTGGTTAGTTCACAAGGAATATTGATTGTTGTTTCGTGAAGAGATTTGTTAGTTCATTACATTGTTGTTGTTACTGTTGTCTGGTTATCTTATTTACTGTACGTAACAAATTACGTTACAACAGTGTGTGTGTGTGTGTGTGTGTGTAAGTACTTACATATAATAATCTTTTCTACTCAAAGCACAAGGCTCGAAATTTTGTTTTGGCGGGGAGGGGCCAGTCGATTAGATCGATCCCAGTACGCAACTGGTACTTAATTTATCGACCCCGAAAGGATGAAAAGCAGTGTCGGCCTCGGCGGAATTTGAACTCAGAACACAAAGACAGACGAAATACAGTTAAGCACTTCTGCCAGCTCGCCGCCTTTACATATAATAATAATAAATAGATGCATGTATATGTTTTTCCATTTTCTTTCTTTCATTTCTTTCTTTCCTACTTGTCTATGTTCCTTTCTGTGGAAGAGCGTTAAA
>NC_068991.1:30113887-30115036 GCF_001194135.2 Octopus bimaculoides
TATGTATGTATGTATGTATGTATGTATGTATATATGTATGTATATATGTGTGTGTGTGTGTATATATTTATCTGCGTCTGTATTTGTTCCCTCACCATCGCTTGACAACCGATGTTGTGTTGACGTCCCCCGTAACCTAGTGGTTCGGCAAAAGAGACCGATAGAATAAGTACTAGCCTTATAAAGAATAAGCTCAGGGGTCGATTTCTTCGACTAAAAGGCAGTGCTCCAGTATGGCCACAGTCAAAAATGACTGAAACAAGTAAAAGATTGAAGACTGAAAGACATACAAACACAGGTTGAGAGAAAGATAGTGAAGCAAAATGTATATTTTCGTTGTTTTTCCATTTTCTTTCTTTCATTTCTTTCTTTACTACTTTGTTTTATTTATTTATTTATTTATTTACTTTTCTTGAAGTCCATATATCTGAATTTTGTGTGAAACTACTACAAGAAGGTAACTTGTAATTGTTAACCTCTGGAGAGCAGGCAAATAAACAGTGATAAAGTTTGAGTTAACCCTTAACGAGACACGCTTTGAGGACCATGAAATGTCAAATTGGTCATCGTCGCCTGTTGTCATGTGTCTCTCTATTCACCAGTTTAGAAATACAAACAATAGAAGCGCCGTAAAACCTATAGATCATGTGGGGTTGCTATAAACGTCCCCCGTTTTACACATTATGGGATAGAAGGATCGAGAGAGAGGGAAAGAGGTGAGAGCTTGTGTGAATTAGAGTGTGTGTGTAGAGGTGGAGAGAGAGGTAGGGTGAGGTAGGGTGAACTTGGGAAGTTGAGGGAGGAAGCAGGTAGTGGGACTCATTCTTCAAATCTCATATATTATACAAATGACAATAAATGTGTCTCAAAGAAATGTGAAGTAGCGGCGGTAGTAGAGACAGTGGTAGCAGGTGGTGGTGAGGTGGTTGTGGTACTGCTGCTACTGGTGAAGGTGATGACGGTGGTGATGGTGTTGGTGGTGGTGGTGCTGCTGCTACTGGCGAAGGTGATGATGGAGAGATGGTGTTGGTGTTGGTGGTGATGGTAGTGATGGCGTTGTTGTTGTTGTTAGTGGTGGCAGTGGTGGCGGTGGTGGAGGTGGTGGTGGTGGTGGTGGTGGTGATGAAGGGGATGGTGGTGGTGCTGGTG
>NC_068991.1:30115417-30116216 GCF_001194135.2 Octopus bimaculoides
ACAGTGGTAGCAGGTGGTGGTGAGGTGGTTGTGGTACTGCTGCTACTGGTGAAGGTGATGACGGTGGTGATGGTGTTGGTGGTGGTGGTGCTGCTGCTACTGGCGAAGGTGATGATGGAGAGATGGTGTTGGTGTTGGTGGTGATGGTAGTGATGGCGTTGTTGTTGTTGTTAGTGGTGGCAGTGGTGGCGGTGGTGGAGGTGGTGGTGGTGGTGGTGGTGGTGATGAAGGGGATGGTGGTGGTGCTGGTGATAGTGGTGGTAGTGCTGGTGATGATAGTGTTGATGGTTGTCGTGGTGGCGCTGGTGGTGGTTGCGGTTATGGCAGTGTTGGTGAAAGTGGTGGTGATGATGGTGGTGATGGTGTTGATAGTCGACATGGTGGTGGTGGTGGTGGTGTTGGAGGTTATGGCGATAGTGGTGGTGGTAGTGTTGTTGATAGTGTTGCTGCTGAAGATGGTTGTGCTGGTAGTTTGGGCATTGCTAGTCATGTTTGTAGTATGGGTAGCAGTGCTTATGTTACTGGTGATAGTGTTGTTGTTTGTGATGGTTGTGTTAGTGGTAATGGTGTTCGTAGTGGTAGTGGTATTGTTGCTGTTGCAAGTTGTGGCAGCGGGCAACGACAGTACAGAAGGTGGTGGTACTGCTGGGGTGGGGTGTGATGGAGGTCGATGTGGTGCTGGTGTTTGTGATCACGGTCTGGACATATGCGACAGACAAGGGGTCGGTAGTGGCAGTAGTGGTGGGGGCGGTAGTTCTGGGCCGTAAATGTGGTAGTAGAAATAACTGTGGTGACGATA
>NC_068991.1:30116654-30120316 GCF_001194135.2 Octopus bimaculoides
GATGGTGGTAGCTGTGGTGGTGGTGGTGGTGGTAGCTGTGGTGGTGGTGGTCGTGGTCGTGGTCGTGGTCGTGACCGTTGTGTTAGTTGTATCCGTAACAGTGGCAGTAGAAGGAACTGGGGAGGCGATAAGAGTGATCGTTGTTGTTGCTTCCGAATATTCTATTCTTTTATTTGTTTCAGTCATTTGACTGCGGCCATGTTGGAGCACCACCTTTGCAATATGTGTATGTTGCCACTGCTGTTGTTGTTTGACCTCAAGAAGGCTTTCATTGAAAAGGCCTATAATTAAAAGCAGTCCAATATTGACCATTCTTTTTTCACTTTTCTAGGCACTGTGTATCCCATATTACAATATCCAATTTGTCCTTTATATTTCAGATAGGGAAATGAGTTTTGGGGGAATTTGGCTGTTATTTCTACTAGTTAAGGAAAGCACGTATAGCATGCGTATGTATATACACGCTTGTTTGCGTGCGCGCACACGTATGTGTGTGTGTGTGTGTGTGTGTGTGTGGCAGGTAGCAGACGGAGAAAAGGTAGGAAGTTGAGAGAAAGAGAGATTGACAGAGAGAGAACGTGAGAGCGAAATAGGGAGAAAGAGAAAGAGAGATAGATAGATAGATAAATAGATAGATAGGAAGAGAGAATGGGGAAGGAGAAAAACTAACTGAGAGTGAAATAGGAATAAAGAGAGGGATACATGGTGATAAAGAACGTAATAAATTAAAAACCTATATCGGAAACAGAGAGCCATGATAAAGTAGTCTACAACATTTGGAGCAGAGACTTAAGGTTTTGTGGTACTTCTAAGCTCAATAAAGTTATAATTCATATCCAGGAAAACTGGAAACAAAATTCCTTTCAATATCTGTTCCGCAAAAAGTTGCACACGTTCCCTCAACACTCCCTGTCAGAAATTTGAGGAACCAGTGATTGCACTGTGGGAAGTAAAATGGTTATTCTTCACTAATTGTGATATAGATTAAATAAATAAATAAATAAATAAAGTGAGAAAGAAAGAAAGAAAGAAGGAAATAAATAAATAAAGAAATGATGAAGGGAGTGGTGTGAACTGACTCCAGTTGAGTAATGCCATCAAGTTGAGTTCTCAGTTCGCTATAGATTTTCTCCTGTTACTCTACATGTATTTATATTGAGGCTTTTCAAATTCAATGGGAAACAGCCTTTAATACTTAAATGAAACGAAAATTGGGACGTTCTGATATTCTTTCTGCAGTTCCCGGAGATATTAAAGATATAAAGGAATCAGTCCGTACCAAAACGAAATTCGAAATTGTGATGTGATCACCATTTTGTCATGAGTTTACATCTTTCCTTTAAACTTTGGATTTAAGCATGTTATTCTCTTTCCAACAAGTTTCACTTAGATAGTTATACAAATGCAAATCGACCATCTCGTTTTACCAAAATTTATATGATTATTTTTGTCTTGACCATAAAATTATCTCGATGTTTCAGTCTAAACTTTTTGTCCAAGAAAGAAAAAGAAGTTGATTTTTACGTTTTAAAGTTTCAGAAAAGACTGGTTTCCAAGTTTCGCGTAAGGCCAAAAATTTCGGGGAAGAGCAAGTCGATTACATCAACCCCAGTGCTCACTTGATACTTATTTCATCGACCCCCGGAAGGATGAAAGACAAAGTTGACCTTGGCGGAATTTGTACTCAACGTGAGAACGGACGAAATGCAGCTTAATATTTTACCTGGTGTGCTAACGATTCTGTCAGCCTGCCGCCTTCGTTTCGGAAAATATTGAGAATATAAGGTTAGAAGTGGTAGGTAAGATGAGGCGGGGTTTCATATAAGGAACGAATATCTTTATTCTCAGACTGTGAAAATGTTTAGCAAGAAATATTAGAACTCTCCTCTGCCCGTTGTTAAATGACTAATGTCATTAAAATAATTGTTTTCTGAAATGGACCATCACTACTACTTTTCTTGAACACAAATCAACAATACAAGTTTCTTTCGGATTTCAGAAAACCAATATCAGTCGCCCTAGGACAAGACAAGCCCCAATCAAGACAGATATCAAGAAATGAAAATGGAGATGGATAGGCCACACGCTACGAAAGCTTGCACCAAATGTCACCAAGCAGGGGAAGCGAAAAGTGGGCTGACCAAAACAGTCTTGGCGCAGGAGTGTCTACGCAGAGGTGAGGAGAGCCAGAATGATGTGGGCCGAGTTGAAGAGGATCCCCCCCAGAACTGCATTCGTTGGGAAAATGTTGTTGCTGTTCACCGAGGAAACAAGAGAATTAAGAAGAAGAATATCAGTCACTCTGGATACAGACCATTCACCATTAGACTTTAGGCACAACCAAATGAATGTATCTGAGGACAACAAGCCTTTTCATGATTTCGTCCTAAATGTAAGCGATGAACATTTTGAGGTATACGTAACCACATACATTGTTAGTTCAGCGTAATATTTGTGAAGATCGAAAAACTCATCATGGAAATTGACGAGGATCCATTTCCTTAACTTCATTTATTAAACTTGTAGAAAGCACGAATTTCACAATGGAACTCTGATCCCACGTATGGCGTAAAATCACTACAACACATACAGCCAACAAAAACCTCATTCAACAAAGGTCACTTGGTCGGGTGGTATAGGATCGCTCGTCAGTTTCTTCAAGTCTCTGGAGTATACTGACATGATACTCCCCTTTCACCAACATGCCGTTTGCCTTTCTCCCGACGTTTCGTTGGCCTCTGCTTGTCTGAGCAGACGATTCCGTGTCACTTTCCCCCTGGTTCATTGTCCCACCTCTCATCCCTTTGCTAACCAAACTGTTCCATACTAATCACTTCACTCACCCCTTCTCAGCTCACATTTTCTTTCCCTTTGTATTATGTATTTGCTTATGTATTATTATCTTTGCAACCACCGTCTTGGAGATTTCCAAGATGATGATAACAACCAGGTCGATATTATCGGACTCGGAGGGTTGGCATTGGCTCTGAGTACATCCCATCACTCCAGACCAAATAATACAGGGGTGATATGAATTGTCAATTGTCGCCTAGGTTTCCTTTTATTTTTATGACAAATCAGCCATTAAACATGGCGCCTGGATAATGTTTCACAGTTTTACTGACTTAAAAAGTCAATGGCTGATGAATTGTTACCGCCATAATACACGCTACCTCTATTCATCAAACAAAATACACCTTAGTACAGTTGTTGTTGTTCTTGTCAATATTGTTGCTGTTGTTGTTGCAGAGTTGACACATGATGTGTGAACAACACATTTGAATCATTTATGTGTATTCTGCTTGATTTGTAAGTTTTTCTTTACTTTTTCGCTATCAAATTTCTTTGTTGGGCTCCATAGTTTTATTACACACCTTAACTTACATAAGCATATAATATATACATACATATATATGCATATATATATATATATATATAGTGAGAATTTACTAAAAAAATCAAAAGCCGAAGACGGGTGTGTAAACAACAAGCAGATGTATTACTTTAAAGCTCGGGAAGTGAGAAAGTCTTTTACGTTTCGAGCCTACGCTCTTCGACAGAAAGGAACACAGAAATAAACATTGAGAGAAAATAAAATAATATATATACACATGCATATATATATATATTATTTTATATATAAATATATATGTATGTATGTA
>NC_068991.1:30120326-30122957 GCF_001194135.2 Octopus bimaculoides
GAAGTGAGAAAGTCTTTTACGTTTCGAGCCTACGCTCTTCGACAGAAAGGAACACAGAAATAAACATTGAGAGAAAATAAAATAATATATATACACATGCATATATATATATATTTACATATATGTGTGTGTATGTATGCATGTGCAAGTATGTGAGTATGTATTCATTGATGTGCGTTAACCGATTGAAGAAAGAGTACAGAATGTATGCAACAGGGTTCATAATTCGAGTTCCACGCCGGTGACTCAAACTCGATTCGCCAGACACATCATCAATATAAATATGCATACACTATACATATAAATATATGAACATAAATGCATATGTATGTATGCGTGTGTGCGGAATGATAGTAGGCACTATTTAAAGAAGAAGCGCATATTAGTTCTTGGATGGATGACAGTGATTATCCAATATGTTAATAAGGTCATCGAATAAATGCACGACGAGTGTAAAAATGTGTGGAAAGAATTGTGAATTTTAACTCACATATAGACACATAGGCAAAAACTGTATGTATGTATGTAAATATGTATGCTCATGCATACATACACAAACGCGCGCGCGCACACACACACACACACACACATTATCCCTATTGCCTTGAAGAAAGTTTTAGTCAAATGAATCGACTCCGGTATTTATTGGTCTCCTTTTACCGAACCGCTAAACTACTGGGACGAAACAAACCAACACTGGCCACCATGGTGGTGGTGGTGGAGGGGACAGACACAAACTCAAACACGCACACAAATATATTTATATATATGACGGGTTTCTTTCAGTTTCTGTCCATTGGTGAGCCCGGATCTATAGTAGAAGACATTTGCCCAAGGTGTCATGCCATGGGGCTGAACCCAAAACCATGTGGTTCGGAAGTAAGTTTCTTACCACATAGCCACGCCGGCTCCTATATAGATGTGTGTGTGTGGGAGTCTGTGTGTGCGTTTGTGTATGTGTCTCTGTGTGTATGTTTCTATGTATATATGTATGTATGTACGTATGTAAATAAAGACACGCACACATACAAGTGTCTATATTTGTATATTAACACTAATCAAGCAGCTGTTTCTTATAAATATCTATTGAAACCCAGAAAACTATCTAATTTAATAGAGATACAAGTCAATCGTGCGTGGTAGTAATACCACATCAAAGCTATCGCATGGAATAGACACAGATAAAGCACAGCAACGAGGAAATTATATCAACGAACGTCTGTAGCGTGTGTTTATATATACCACTGGAGATATACAAGTGTTACTAAGTTTGAATCCTGTTATATGTATGTACGTATGTATGTATGTATGTATATAATGTGTATGTATGTATGTATATAATATATGTATGTATGTATGTATGTATGTATGTATGTATGGAAAGAGTATGTAATTTACCGCTGTTTCATATGCCGAATCTCTAAAACTGTAATGAAGATCATTGTTAAATAATGGCTATAAAATGAAATCTAAGATTTCAGGAATTCTATGAGAAAACAATGTATACTGGGAAGAAAACTAATAGAGAAAGTGACTGGAATGGAATACTCTGAAGTCTACCATATCACAGGAAAGGCAAGCGAAATAGTAAAATAGATAAACGGTTATAAAATATATACATATACGAAAATATTAAATATGTAAATATAAAGAGGAGTTTGTGAAATATTGTACCAGTAATGTCTTGGAAAAGTCTTGAAATTCAAGAAATCAAGATTTGGTGTGAAATTAGTTGAAAAATGAACCCATAGCATACAGTAATTTAGAATTAAAACTTTATAATAAGCCACGTGACTTGCTTTTTCGTGCTTTATGTACGCATTCATACATACATACATGATATTTTCTTATATAATGTATTCTTAATAAGGTGGCGAGCTGGAAGAAATGCTTAGCGGTATTTCGTCTGCCACTGCGTTCTGAGTTAAAATTCCGCCGAGGTCGACTTTGCCTTTCATCCTTTCGGGGTCGATAAATTAAGTACCAGTTACGCACTGGGGTCGATATAATCGACTTAATCCGTTTGTCTGTCCTTGTTTGTCCCCTCTGTGTGTAGCCCCTTGTGGGCAGTAAAGAAATAGGTATTTCGTCTGACTTTTACCTTCTGAGTTCAATTTCCGCCGAGGTCAACTTTGCCTTTCATTCTTTCGGGGTCGATAAATTAAGTACTAGTTGTGTACTGGGGTCGATCTAATCGACTGGACCCCTCCCCAGAAATGTTGGGCCTTGTCCCTAGAGTAGAAAAGTATTCTTAATGCCAGAGAAACAGCTTACATGCATGTGTGTGTGTGTGTGTGTGTATGTGTGCACATCCAAATGCATCTGAACGTCAATAGACATACAAGTACATCAAATATCATACAACATACATTCTTGATTTCTTAAAATTTTCTCGGCTTCTTGAGTATGTAATGTTAATTACCAAATGGCAATTAAAAGCAGCTACATATGAGAGCAGGAGATAATCACTAGAATCAACAACTCTCCATATTAGACATGCCTCTACGGAAAAGGACTGGATTATTGTCTCGTGTAATATTGTATGACGCTTGATATAACAGTATTTGTCTATTTTAACATTATTTTTGCATTTTAATTTGTCTTTTTGTGTGTGTATATATATATATATAT
>NC_068991.1:30123874-30128401 GCF_001194135.2 Octopus bimaculoides
ATATATATATATATATATATATATATAGATATAGATATAGATACGAGACAGTTAAAGTTAATTGAAAATAGCTCGGGAGTTATTATATATTTATGAATACGTATATTTATGTACGTACATGGTTCCAGGTTCAGTCCCACTGTGTGGTACCTTGTGCAAGTGTCTTCTACTATAGTCTCGGGCTATAGTAGGAGACCTTAGTGGATTTGGTAGACGAAAACTGAAAGAAGCCGGTAGTGTATACATATTTATATTTATATATATGTGTGTGTGCGTGCGTGTGTGTGTGTGTGTGTGTGTGTGTGTGTGTGCATGTGTGTGTGTGTGTTGTGTCTGTGTATTTCCCCACCTCCGTCTGACAACCGATGTTGGTGTGTTTACGTCCCCGTAACATAGCCGTTCGGTAAAAAGGAATGATAGAATAAGCAACAGTTTTTAAAAATTACTGAGATTGATGCATTCGACTAAAAATGCATGGTCGCAGTCTAATGACTGAAACAAGTAAAAGATGGAAGGCAAATGAAAGATACTTGCATACACACACAAAGTATATGTGTGAGAGTGTTTGTAGATACATACATACCTGCATGCATACAATATACACACAAACATTGCAGACCCACTTACATATTAATAATCTGTGTCTCTTTCAACATGTCCCTTTTAACATAGCTGTAAGTATGCATTTTGGTGATGAGCTGACATCTCCGAGCTGGTGATTCTAAATAAATTCTTTGACACAGAACCTGGCAATGAATGGAAGAGGGAGGTAGCATCAGTGGGAGACCCATAGATTTGTACCTGAGGTACAAGTTTACCCATGACGCACGATTCTGTTCCTACGTCCACGCTTGCTGCTGTTGCTTTTTATGGTTCATAAAACTGGATTGTTTGAGTCTGTTTCATCTCTCATGACACTGGGTTGTTCCGGGGCATTTTATCTGTCATAACTCTGAATTGCTTGGTTATATGCGATACTTGCATGTGTTATCGAATTCGGAAATATGAAAATCATAACTGACATCACCGAGATTAGAACGCAGGTAAAAATCTATAATTAAGGATACTATGGAGTTACTAATTTTGGAGAGAGGTGGAGGGCTTCATCCAGTATATATTATACTGGATGAAACTGACACCAATATGTGACAGTATATAGTTTATTTTATAGATAGGAAAAGAGAAAGTAGGATTTAAACTTAGAATAACAACAGGACGCATCCAAATTACACCCTATTATAAAAAAAAAAAAAAAAACATAAGAGTTGACATAGAGTGAACAGGATTCAGTTTGATAGATTGATACAAGAGTTCGAATTATTTATATTCTTTCATACATTTTGGAAATTAAATTGGGTTAAACGATCTTGGCTTAATGATCAAATTGACTTAATGATATTGTCTTAAGGATCAATCAGTATTAATGACATTGCGAAATGACTTTTTGTAAAAAGATAGTGCCTGTGACTTTCGCAAGCCTTTATAGACTGGTGACGTTGGTGCCACTTGTAAGTTAATGACTGCAGCAAAAATATGAGCATGGAGAGAATTCTAAAGGATTAACGCTCTACGAAAGAGAAGGATTGAGCATAAAGATTAGTGTAGGACGTCGGGAGTTAAACATAACATAGGTTATGAGAGGAGGAGAGACGAGTGGGATGATAGAGGCTATGTAAAAATGGTATGCACTCAGTCAGCTCCAAAGAGTCGAAGCCATTATAAGAGTAGAAGAAAAGGCAGAGAGGGGAAACTGCACGGCTGTGGGTTAGTGGTTGAAACATATCTGCGTGTAATTTTATGCCAATCAGGCAGGATGGAAACTCTGTAGTGAGACATCGGAGTGTTCCGAATTCAACTAATGATAAGCAACGACATATAAATAAGAAGTTAGTTAATGAAGTTGTATGACCTTAAATGGAGATAGATCAATGTACGTCTCTTTCCACCTCTGTATCTCTCTCTCTTTCTTAGCATCTATCTATCTATCTATCTATCTATCTATCTATCTATCTATCTATCTATCTATCTATCTTTCTTTCTTTCTTTCTTTCTTTTGTTCCTTCTCTATCTCTTCACTTCCCGCCCACCCCTCTCTCTCTCACTCTCTCTATCTCTGTATCTTTCTTTATTCCTTTCCCTTTCTTTCTCCTTGTTGCTATCTCTGTCACTCTCAATCTCTGTCTTCACCCTTCTCTTTCTCTATCCCTAGCTCTTTATTTCTCTCGCTCCCTCTCTCTATCTCATATCTTTTCCCTATCTCTTCGCTCCTTCTTTCCTCTTCTTATGCCCTATTTCTATCTTGCCCTCTCCCTCGCCCTACCTCTCATTCCTTATTTCTCTTTCATCTTCTCTCTCCCTCTCTTCCCCTCTCATTCCCTTTTGTTCTTTCACTCCTCTTCTCTCCCTCTCTCTCCCTCTCTTCTCCCTCTCATTCCTTATTGTTCTTTCACTCCCTCTCTCTTTCCTCCCCTCATCCCCTATAGTTCGTTCACCCCCCTCTCCCTCTATCATCAAGTCAGTGTTTCTATACTAAGAACTCCTTTCTTATGGCTATTGTTTTGTTCATCTAATTCTATTTTAAGGAGTTTGAATTGTTTCTTGTTGTTGCTATAGTTGTGTTGTTGTAGCAAACTTTGTTGTTGCTGTCATTGTTGCAGTAGTTGTTGTATTGCTGTTGATATTGTGGTAGTTGCAGGTCGTAGTACAGCTGGGCTGGTTATATTTAATGATAGACTCGGAGTATTGTTTTAAGTCACACCCGTTTACATTTATTGCCCGTGTGTAGGTGTGCCTCACTTTAGGGGTGGATGGCCATATTTGTTTACTTTCTGGCATTCCAGCATATGTGCTGAGGTCACGAGGTTTCCTATGGTTTTGGGTGTTACCAACTAGCATAATAAAGCTACCACATTGTCTTCTGGCTTCCTTATTATTTACTCCATATTGTTCTAGCTATTGTTAATGTAACTTAGGTTTTATTTTATGCTGTTGTGGTGCATGCACAAGTTTGGTATCTTCAACACTCCATCCACACACACAGACACACATACACACACGCGCACACGCAGAAAGGCGCGCGCTCGCACACACACACACACACACATACACACACACACACACCATACGTAAGCACTCACAGATATACAGAATATTTTACTTGTATAAAATTCTGCGAGCCGACCAACTTACATCGCTGCGAAAGGTCTATGTCTGTATACGTGAGTGAATTAAATCAAGTGTTTATGCACATAATTTCTTATTTATTAAGGCAGCGAACTGACATTGCAGAATTTCTTCCAACTTTTTGCCCTCCGGATACAAATCCTGCCGAGGCCAGCTTTGTCTTTCATTTTTTTAGGGTCAATGAAATTAAATAATAGTCAAGTTCTTGAATAGTTGTAATCAACTTGCCTCTATTCCTCAAAGTTTCTGGCCAAAATTAGGAAAAAAATAATTCAATTCGTTTTTCCATAAAAAAAAACTCACCTTTATATGTTATCACTTTCACCATTTCTAATTATTATCACTCCATCAGCACCATCTTTGTATTGGGGTGCATGATCGTCGGCAATGTTTTATATTGGCATTTTCGTTATCATTTTAACCGACTTCATTCATATTTCATGTTTGGCCTATTCTAACTCGACATTCTGACGAGTAATTTTGAGCCTCCCTCAAAAATTGACTCCATCCACAAATAATAATAATTCTTTCACTCTGATTATACCATGTATTGGATATCATATATGTCATGTATTGGATATCATATATGTCATGTATTGGATACTCTCGATTCGACTGTAGCTACTTTTATTAACATCAGCAGATTAACATATGCGCGCCCACGACGGGCCAGTACACTGCTTCGTTTTTCTCAATTTCACTCATATGATGTAGGATGACCGACAATATCGAAAACGATATTTGCCTAAGCCATGCGAAATTCTTTAGCCATTCTACGCTTGCATACATTCATACGTACATACATACATACATACATACATACATACATACATACACACACATACATACATAGACATACATACATACATACACACTCATACATACACACACAGATACATATATACATACAAACATACATATTTCCATACATGCATAAATACATACATACATGCGTAAATATAGAAAGATAAACGTGTGCGCCCCCATGCACGTGTACACAGGCATGCGTAAGTTCATATTGTGTTGTATAAATTAACTAATATTGGGAGTGGAACAGTTAATCCCGAAACGTGTGTTTCTCTTTCTCCATGTTTTACTCTCTCTCTTTCTCTCTCTCTCTCTCTCTCTCTCTCTCTCTCTTCGTTTTTCCCCCCTCATCCTTTTCTGTCGAAGAACGTAGGCTCGAAACCTCAAAGACATTTTCATATTTCCTGCGCATCAAACTAATACACCTGCTTGTTGTTCCGTCACCAATTTCTGTCTTTTGTTTTCTCTACATGTGATCCCTAATATTGGGAGTACTCAATTTAGTAGAATAGAAAAATATTTACTTCATAGTGATAA
>NC_068991.1:30128801-30129908 GCF_001194135.2 Octopus bimaculoides
ACATGGTCGACCGTTGTATTCTTTCTTTCTCGAGATTCACGGCCAAACGGCTGGGTGGATTCGCGTGAAAAATGGTATACATGTGGTGACGGGTGCATAGATTGGAACGCGCTTTGTATTTTTTTCCTAGGCCACATATTACCGAAAAAATTGATTAAAACAACCTGCGCGCGTGCGTGCGTGTATGTGAGTATGTGTCACTGAAGCCATTCATACATTCATAACCACACACACACTCTCTCTCTCTAATTTTTTTGTCTGTCAATCACTCACACACTTACTACAAAAACTGAATGAATTTCAGTTATCTCTCTCTCTCTCTCTTTCTTTCTTTCTTTCTTTCTCTCTCCCATATACACACACACCATCAACATTACTCTCTCTGTCTTGCACACCTCATCAAACACACACACACACCCAAAGACATACGCACGCACATCAATTCTTCCGTCTCACGCCAACTTCAAAAGAAGTTCAGTCATAAAACTGTTCATGTCTCTTTTCATTTGGCGCCCACTTCAAATGATCCCCTTTCCCCGAAACACATATTAAAAAAAAGCATTTTCACTTGTCCGGCCATTGATCGAGAGATAAAACACAAACCACCTCCTACTGACTGCAAAACTCCCGCCAAATTAGCCGCAAACACACACACACACACACACGTCCATTTCATGTCTTTTACTTTCTCTATGGTTATACACACGTCCAATACAATAGCTCTCATATACATTTTCGACTTCAACAGCTATGTATCTATTCTATAAAATAAATTGTTTTTCTATAAGCGTATAACAATTACTTATTCCATACTTCTTCACTTAGCTTTTATCTTCATTTTTCTTAAATTGGATACGTCTGCTATTAATTCTTGCATACTATTTCCCCATTAATTCTTACAGCTTCATTTTCTGTTTAAGCAATTCTTAACGTCAACTTCTTAATGCCTCTTCTACTTTTTCCTAGACCCCATACTTACCGAGAACATCGATTAAAACATTTTCTATTGCAATTCCTCTTTCTTCTGTCATCAACACAACCAGTTTCTCGCACACCTTACAGTTTCTCATTCAAACTACATAATACGCAGAATTATAAGGCACAGGA
>NC_068991.1:30130065-30131773 GCF_001194135.2 Octopus bimaculoides
TTATTTCAATTTTTTTTTTTTTGCCAAAAATCCCCGTTTTCGGATACGAATGACTTATTCCATCGATTAAAACTTTCTCTAATGCAATTCCCCTTTCTTCTGCCATTAACACAATCAGTTGCTCACACACCTTACAGTTTCTCATTCAAACTACATAATACGCAGAATTATAAGGCACAGGAACAACTATTGCAAATGGTTGGTTTAAATCTCACAGAGCAAGTGTTCTCCCTCAGTCAAATTCACGTTGGATGCTCCCGTGTTGGCAAACCACAAAGTCTATACATTTGTGCATCAGAAGGGAAAACGAGAAACGTTGCCTACAAAGAAGCGCTCCACTGAAAAGACGGCATTTCTTCACATCTTCCAAATCACCTCAGTCATCTGCCGCCTCAAAAACTTCGTACTTGCCGTGCCAGCCAACGTAAGTCAATGACACACAACTTCACTCACTCACTCTATCTCTCTTTCTCACCCTCTTTCTCTCTCGCATACACACACGCGCGCGCGCACAGACGCACGTCCATTTCATATATCTTTCAATTTCTGCTCACTGCAAATAAAATTTTTACGGATACAACTGCTTACAAAAATTGGGATTAATGTATAATTTCTTTCTATGTTCATAAATACATAAATGTTTTAATGATTAGACAGACGTCCAATAGAATAGCTCTCAGAAACAGACCTCGCACAAATTCTTTCTTCACAACTCCTGAAGCCATTTTCTGACAGGGGGAGTGGTGAAATCTTCATACAGCTAGAGGCTGTATATACATTATGCCAAACCGAAAACGATCACAGCCACATCATCCAAACAGACCGGGTGAAACCGAGTTTAGCAGTTAGTATATATATATATATATAAACACATGCATGCACTCACGTATATATACATATATATATATATATAAACACATACATACACTCATATATATACACATATACATAAATAAATAAATATATATATATATATACACATATTCGCATACACACATACAGACATGTATACATGCATGTATAAATATGTGTATGTATACATGTTACTCTTTGTCGTCAATTGCCTTTTGATGTCTCAGTCGAAGCTTTCATTATTTCTTATCGCTGTTATTGTAAACATTGTTATCGCCGTTTTTCCTTTTTTGTTAACGTCATTGTTTTATTATTATTATTATTATTATTATTATTATTATTATTATTATTATTATTATTATTATTATCATTATTTCTGTTTGTTGTTATTATTTCTGTTTGTTGTTATTACATTCTTAGTTGTTATTGCTGTCATTGTTGTTGTTTTTGTTGTACTTAACTTTTTCTTTGCTGTAGCCTTTTGACTTGTTCAGCGTTCGTAATCAGTTCCCGTTTTTTCACATTTTCGTGTGACTATTCTTGATGTTGTTTTTGCCTTGGCAAGAGGTGACGGTGGTGGTATTTGATTCTTACTGTTGTTGATGTTGTTCCTGTAGTTTGTGACTGGGTTGGGTTGATCTCCCTAAGATTGATCTCTCTGACTTTGATGTCAGATTTCTTTGGCGTCTTCGGAATTATGCATTCTTAGGCAGACAAACGCATGCGCGTACAGGAAAACACGCGCGCGCGCACCCACCCACACTTACACACGTAGCGTATGTGTGTACATATAATATGTGTATGTGTGCCTGAAAGTGTGCGGATATAAATATATATATATATATATATATATATA
>NC_068991.1:30131827-30133730 GCF_001194135.2 Octopus bimaculoides
ATATATACCGTGTTTCCCCGAAAATAAGACACGGCTTATATTAATTTTCACCCCGAAATGATGCACTAAGGCTTATTTTCAGGGGAATTCATGTTTATTTCATGCACCGAAAAACGACATTACGAAATAGAAAATTACGAAATTACTAAATAAGCAGAAATTACGAAACATAATCTATATTTACCTGGCCATCTACATGTTCTTTTAATCAGAATCTCATTAACAACAATTTATTCAAAAACAGTTGTGTCATCCTCCTCTGGAATCTCATTGTTCTGCAAATCACCGGATTCCAAAATTCATGCAGAGTTTTCGTGTGACTCCATTTTTTGCAGAACTTTCGTCCCCAATCACTCATATCGAGAAATAAAGGTCTTATTGAATGAGAAGTCCTTGTCCAGATAGCCTGCTCTTAGTGCATTGGCAACACAGCTGTCTGTGATTTTGTTCCATGAATTCGCCACCCAAGTGACGATCTCTTGCAGACTGAGTTTCACAAAATTTCCACGCTGATTTCTCACCATTCTGTTTTCATTGTAATCTATGAATTCCATGCGTAAATGGTCCTTGAATAGTCTATTTATTGCAATATCAAGAGTATGGAGATAGGCAGTCATTCTTGCAAGAGTCATGTTTGATCTACTCTTCTTTCTGCAAAGAAGTTCTTCCTGTCTTTTGCGCGGTGCGTGCTGGCTGAATCCCAGACTATCAGACTTCTTTGGCCTCCTCAAAAAATAAGTGGCAACATGAAATCGATCCACTTCCTTAAAGCTATCTGTGTGCACCATGCCTTGTCAGTTTCCAGAAGACTGATGCCTGAAACGCGTTCAGTTTTATCCTTCCTGTCTTTAGTGATGATTAGAAGTGGGGCTTTACTTTCATCGAGGTGACTTGTCAAAATACATGTAACACGTGCACTTTCGTAACGAGTGGAGGGAATGTAGATTGACGACTCACTCCTTTGAGCAATTGTCGATTGAGATCCTTGGCCCATAACTGCTGCTTCATCCATAGCAATTATGCTGGTGAGACTGTAATTAGAAAAGTCTATCCCATCAACAAAGGACTTAAATTCCAGTTTGAAGACTATTGTCGTCCTCAGAGAAAGTTCATGTTGAAGGAAACCATTTAGCCAGTGTTGTGATGCTTTGAATTCTTCAGGAAATATACCAAATTGTGGTGCATTTGCAAGAGTAAATGCCTGATTATCATTCCTGCGAATATCAGTCAGCAACCTCATTCACAGATGATGTCTTCCAGCTCAGAAAATAGTGGTTGCCGACCTGATCCACATTTGCGCTTCTTTGCATTTCCCTTGTCTACTTGTTGACTGAGTTTATCGTAGTCTACTCGCCATTTTCGGACTATTCAGAAATCCAAATACTTCTCTTTGCAGAAAACAGTAAGATTCTTGCCCAGTGATTCCTCCACGATTCCTTTCTTGTACTTGAAGGAATAACTCATTCTTCTTGCTCTCATCTTTTCTTGGAATGAAAATAACCCGACAAATGATTTCCCTTTCAATTTCCTCGTGTTGTTTCCCTTGACAAAAAATGTGTACTTTATTATGTTTTCATTTACTCACTAGTACTGACCATTGATGAAAATGTTACACGAAACATTTGAAAGCTCCGAACACGGACTGCCGATTGATGTATAGCTTGTTAATATTTGAGTTACGAAAGGGACACCGAAAAGATATTTTGAACACTGTACATAAGGCATCAAAGCGGTTTGAATCAATATGAAGACGCAGCTTATTTCTTTCGTTTGTCTGCTGCTCTCAACTAGGGCTTATATCAAGGGAAGAGCTTATATTAAAATCATCCTGAAAAATCATGCTAGGTCTTATTTTCATGGAAACACGGTATGTGTATATATATATATATATATATATATATAT
>NC_068991.1:30133981-30134280 GCF_001194135.2 Octopus bimaculoides
GTGTGTGTGTGTGTGTGTGTGTGTGTGTGTGTGTGTGTGTGTGTGTGTGTGTGTGCGACGTGTGTGCGTATGTGTGTGTGTATTATGACTGCAGCCATATGGCTGAAAAGTATAATGGAATAAACATTTTTATATATGTAGGCATATGTACATACACAAACATTTATATACACACGCATATGTACATACATACACACACACACATTCACACACACATATATGTATGAATATATGTATTATGTACGTATGTATGTATGTATATATATATATTTATATATATATATATATATATATATATA
>NC_068991.1:30134290-30135178 GCF_001194135.2 Octopus bimaculoides
TGTGTGTGTGTGTGTGTGTGTGTGTGTGTGTGTGTGTGTGTGTGTATATAGGAAAAAAATAAGTTCAAAAAAGAACAATTGAAATTTTTGAGAGGTCCAAAAAGAGTGAAAGAATGATTTCTAATAACGATTCATCATATTCATAAAAAACAGCCAGAGCAAGTAGTAAGAATACGAAAATAGTATATGACAATGCATAATTATAATTACTATGATTATAATTTTTTCTTACATATTTGTAGTGGCCTTTGAAATGCGCGTATGTATTGAATCCTATTTTGTATTAAATCCAATTTTGATACAACATCTTTTTCTTCTCCATTTTTCTATAAATGTTATTGGCATATTTATACCTATAAGGATATTCTTCAACTATATATATATATACCGGAGTAAGCACATAAATGCGAAACAAGGTGGAAAAAATAGTACTCGAATACTAGAGGTAGAGTAATATGTTTTATTGAAAGGCAACAAAAATATATCACAAGAACTGTAACTCGGACAGTTTTGTTTAGAAACTAAACAAAACTCTCCGGCGAACGGGAGTGTGAAAGTCCGAGTAACAGTTTTTGTGATATAATTTTGCTGCTTTTCAATAAAGTATATATATATATATATGCATACATACATACATACATACATACATACACGTTGTTGAATAAGTGCGTGTGTACAAACATGCGCGCAGGCGTGGCTCTGTGGTATGAAGCTTACTTCCCAGCTGCCTGTTTCTGGGTTCAGTCTACTGTATGTCATCTTGGGTAGATATTGTCAACAATACCTTCGGACCAACCAAAGCGTTGTGAGTGAATTTGGTAGAAGGAATCTCAAAGAAATCCGTCGTGTGTGTGTGTGTGTGTGTGTGTGTGTGTGTGTGTGTGTGTG
>NC_068991.1:30136140-30137632 GCF_001194135.2 Octopus bimaculoides
ATATATATATATATATATATATACATACATATATGTACATACATACATATATATATATATATATATAAGTATATAGCTATGCCTGGAATACGAAAATAAAGTTGGGTACGCAAAGAACGAGAGGAAAAAAAAAAGAGAAGATAAGTAACATGAAAAACGACCCTTCATCAGTTGTCGGCTGTCCTACTCCTTATTTCGAGCATATACACACATGCATATCTGTATGTGTGTATGTATGCATGTATGTATGCATTTGATGAGGAGGGGGAGGGGACGAAGAGGAGGAGGACGACGACGACGTCTAGTACGATGACAACGATTATAATAGTGATGATGATAAATATGATAATGGTAAAGGTGAACTAACAATCATCATCTGTAGCTGTAATATTTTGTTTGTCTGCTGTTGTTCACGTGACCAAATCCAGTGAATACTGATTTCAGTGGTTGCTTCGCTAAACAATAACCATTAATGGCACTACACACAACCCCCCAGTAAATAAACAGGAATTATAAAACCATATTGTAAGACCAAACTTTCGAAGGATGGTGGCAAGTATATCATATTGCATACAACGTGGTCACCCTCTCTCCCTCCCTCTGTCTGTCTGTCTGTCTGTCTGTCTGTCTGTCTGTCTGTCTCTCTCTCTCTCTCTCACACACACACACACACACAAACACACACATACACACTCTGTCAGTCGGTCGTTAACATCGTCCATCATAAATAAAATTAACGTCACTTGACACGCCCAGCATCGAACACGAACAAATGGCATCACCGATCAACATCACCAACACCAACACCATCACCATGATCACTACAATGATCACCACTACCATCACTCCTACCGCCACTGCCAATGCCACCGCCACCGTTTCCTTCTCGGTCACAACTTTACCGTGAACATTATTAACACAAGAAAAACAACCACAAAAGAAGAAAACAATTATAGAGAAGCTGTGTGGTTGCTAGACCTGCTGGAAATAGCTGTCAAGATACTCAGAACCACAGCTAACCATCTTTAAATTAGACACATTGCAGTACGTTGAGCAAGATAGAAAATGTTAGATAAAAGCATTATGGATGTCGACGCCTGCAATGTGTTTCCTCAAGGGTGACCTGGAGTTAAACAGCAGCAACAACAACTGCAGCGACACCATAATCATCGATAACAATAGCAATAAAAGTATCCTCCACCACCACCACCACCACAACAACAAAAAACAATCGTAGCGTCAACAGCAACAACATCACCAACGGTAATGGCAACAAAATCAAACATAATCACACTACAAAGGGAGGTAACCATTCACTCGTTCATTACTAATTATGTCACACCATACACAAATATCATTTCATTTATCTTTCCGCTATAGTGGACATCCAAATGTCGACGCACGTGCGGTCATGATGGTATACGCACGCAGGCAAGCACACATACACACACACACACACACACACACACACACACACACACACACACACACA
>NC_068991.1:30137692-30138498 GCF_001194135.2 Octopus bimaculoides
GCACACACACACACACACACACACACACTCACACACACACACACACACACACACACATTCTAGTAAGCACGAATGCACTGATAAAAAGATAAATATACATTCACAGTCATGCACATATTCACACATGTAGACAGACTCAATTCCACCAGCAAAGATACATACAAGCATACACAGATGTGCATACATACACACAAATACACACAAACACACAGGGTATACATAGTGTATATATACACATACATACGCACATTTATATATATACAGACATAGTGTATATATATATCTTTCACTTTCTGTCGAAGAGCGGAGGCTCGAAACGTCTAATACTTACATTTTTCCCGAGCGTCAAACTAATTCATCTGTTTCTTTTCCCTAACTTATCTCTGTCTATTGTTTCCTGTACATTTGAACCATATTTGAGTGGTATACACATACAGACTGCCTCAGACGAACGTCCAGCATATTTAGTTGGTCTCTCATTAACGCACTATGTCAGATACATACATGTGTCAAGCATACATACTTTAATGCCAGAATATCTGTTTGCGTGTTTGCTTCCAGTGGCAA
The DNA here is from genome assembly GCF_001194135.2 of Octopus bimaculoides. Classification (NCBI taxonomy): domain Eukaryota; kingdom Metazoa; phylum Mollusca; class Cephalopoda; order Octopoda; family Octopodidae; genus Octopus; species Octopus bimaculoides. Next base: position 30,138,260 of record NC_068991.1, read on the forward strand.
AATGTACTGTAGCCAACCCAGGTTAAATGTCTGTTCAGCCGTGTCATGTCTTCAGCGCCAAAACAGCCCTGCTCTAGCATTTCTTGGCTTTTTAATTTGGTACTTTCAAATACATATTCTTGATCGCTCTGGGTATAATTTCTCGAGCAATATATTTCATATTAAAAGCTACACACAAGCACACGTACACACCTGCAATGTATATATATATATATATATATATATATATATATATATAT
>NC_068991.1:30138508-30143684 GCF_001194135.2 Octopus bimaculoides
TGTGTGTGTGTGTGTGTGTGTGTGTGTGTGTGTGTGTGTGTGTGTGTGTGTGTGTGCGTACGTGCGTATGTATGTATGTACACACGTGTGTGTGTGTCTGTCTGTCTGTGCATGCTTATGCGTGCACGCGTGTGTATGTATGTAAGTCGATCTGGGTGAGATTTCCAGTGAGAATGTTAAGAAATATTTAATTAGGTGTCCCTCTGTAGGTCTTGTTATCAACAACATTAATGTCAAAGCAACCACACTGGGAAATAAGTGAAATCCACAAAAACAAAAAGAGGAAGGCCTATTGGCTGCATATTGTTGTCAAGGTCAGTCAAGAAAGGCGGGACTCCTAATCGAAAGTATCAATGAATAATCAGTGAATAATTTATCCAAATAGGCTTATCTAGAAATGGAAGTAATTTTAATATGGGGTCTCAAAATGGAAATAATGCCTACAACAACGGATACCTGGGGAATGGTTAAAAGATACTGACAAATACATAAAGCGTAACACGGAGAGTTACGAATCTATGCAACATAAAAGCAAATGGTATGAGACATTGTAAATTTGTTACGTAGAACACTTCCGATGCAACGGAAAATAGGAATCGGAACCAAAATGAGTTCATCATATCTGCAATGAATGCACGTAATAAAAATATAGCCAATGAATGATGATGATGATGATGATGATGATGTTGGTGGTGTTGTTGTTGTTGTTGTTGGTGGTGGTGGTGGTGTTGGTGGTGGTGGTGGTGGTGTTTGTTGTGGTGTTTGTGGTGGTGGTGGTGGTGATGATGATGGTGATGATAATGATGATGAGGAGGATAATAATAATGATAATGATAATAATAATGATAATAATAATAATAATAATAATAATAATAATAATAATAATAATAATAATAATAATAATAATAATAGCAACAACATACAAAAATCGCCACGATAGGGTAGGACAGTATTTACATTGGAAAATAAGCAAACACTACAAAATCAACACTCCTACTTACTGGTATGAACATCACTCTGAGCCAGTCGTTGAAGGTAAAAATGTCACTATCCTCTGGGCTTTTGCAGTCAACACCGACAGAACGATCCAGGCTAATCGACCAGACATAATTATTAAAGACAGGGAAGAAAATACTTGTAGACTAATAGATGTAATTGTTCCCACTGATAAAAATATATCTATAAAGGAATTTGACAAATTAAGTAAATATAAGGACCTGGAAATTAAAAAGATGATGTGACATCTTAAAGCGAAAACTGTTCCTGTTTATGTGGGTGCCCTAGGTATGATAGGAAAAGGATGTGAGAAACATCTAGATAATATCTCAGAAGAACCCATGTCTCAGAGAAATCCAAGAGAAAAAAAATGAAGGGAAAGACAAAGTAAATGATCGTAATCCTGCCGATAACTATTGGAGGCTTTGGAACAGTGACAAAAAAAAAATCTGAAAACAAACTTCGGAAAACTTGATCTTTATCTGGTGGGCGGGACCAGTGTAGAAAATATGTTTAGTAGGTTCAGTAAAAGTTATCCTGAAAGTCTTTAACATAGAGGGGGAAAACAGATATGAAGAGCAGAAAAGACTTTTATACAAACAGCACAAAATGCTAAGCACCATTCGCATGAAATAACAAATCATATTGACGATGATGATGATGAAGAGGAGGAGGAGAAGAGGAAGAGGGGGAGAGGGGGATAGTGCTGACGGTGATGATGATGATGATGATGATGTGGAAGATGAAGAGCAGAAGGAGGAGCAAGATTTGGTTGGAAGAGACTTGAAACCTAAATAAGAGACAGTTGAATCAATGTGTAAGAATGTGTTTTAACGTTCATACGTTTGTTAGATACCACCACAAGGTTTTTAACAATTTAAACGAAAGGATAGTGGCTAGGAAATGGAAACCGTGTTGTTAAATCGGCTTCCTCGAATCTTGTGAATTAATTTACGGTATGGACAACATTGTTAAAGCGGAGCTTTATAAAAAAAAAAGACTTGCTCAAGGGACATGACACGAAGCCTGTTGAAATTCAGTTCTAATAATTCATTGTTAATTAAGTCTAGAGTTGCTGTCTTCTTCTTCGTTGCTGTTCTTTATTTCTTTCTTTCTTTCTTTCTTTCTTTCTTTCTTTCTTTCTTTCTTTCTTTCTTTCCTTCTTTCTTTCTTTAAGATTTATTGTAGTTAAGATTTCTATCAAGGGAGATGACTCCATATCTGTAGCTATTCATTTACAACTATGACCATTAGCATTAAAAAGATGACATAGATGCAGTGACGGTGGTGTTTGCGGTGATGGTGGTCTTGACAGCAGCAGCAGCGGTGGTAGTAGTAGTAGTAGTAGTAGTAGTAGTAGTAGTAGTAGTTGTTGTTGTTGTTGTAGTAGTATGTGGGGATGGGTAGAAGGATAGGAAAATGCAGATTAGTCATTCGATGAATGCAGGATGTGAGTGACGAAAAAGATGCATAATTATGTGCAACTGTGATTCAAGCGTGTGTGTATGTAAGTATACATACATACATACATATATACATACAGACATACACACATACGTGCGGCTGTGTATGCGAGCATCAATATGCAGCGTGATGTGCTAAGCAGGTTTGTATAGTTTAATATGTACGTTCAACGGCTAAATACTTCAGACATTGAAATCTATCCGTGTTTCCTTGTAATCTATATCTGCCATTGATCCTCACTCCAGATATTGATGCTGCTTTGCTAAATACAGCCGAATCCTTCCTCGTATTCCCCCTCCTCTTCCTCCTTTTTATGTTTGATATATCAGTTCAAAATACAACTCCCCTCTCTTTCTCTATATCCGTCTATCATATTTTCCATGCCCCTTCTCTACTTCCCTCCCTCTTTCCGTCTATCTATCTCTCCATCTCAACCTCTTCCAGTCCAAACCCTAACCCCATCCATCTAGCCCTTTTATTCATATATTCTTCTCAAATGTCATGTGATATTGTCTTGTCTCTCTTGGACGAACTTTAAAATTATAGCTGCCGCTGGTGGTTGGTTATACCTATGTTAATGGCTGTTGTGGATGTCGTTAGGTTTGTATTGATGTTGGGGCTGTTATTGGTGTCACCGCCTTTTGTACTTTTGTTATTGGCGTTGTTACTATTGTTGTTGTGATTTTGTTATTACTGCAGATGTTATTGTTACTGTTACTACTGCTGCTGTTCTTGTTGTAAGGGCTGCTAACGCTGTTGTGATCGTAATGTTGGTTGATTTGTTTTCCGCGTTGGTAGTGATGGTGTTAGTAATAGTGATTCCTGTAAAATATGTTGTTAATATTGGTGGTGTCGGTGATCGTGGGGTCGGCTTGGACTTTATTAGTAGCATCAACTTGGAACTCATTTATAGATTCAGGTTGCAGCCTATTAGTTGAGTCAAGTTGAACCCTATTAGTAGAGTCAAATTTATAAATCACATTATAGTTGACTAGGACTTAAGGGTTTCACCTTATTGGCTTATTCAAGCACTGAATTTGTTTACAGGGTTTTGTAAGAACTCAGAACTTGAAAAAGAGTATTACAGTATAAGAAGTATATGTGTCTAAGAAATATATGCACCAACAACCTTTCTGTATGTGAAAACAAATGGATTTCAATTAAGTGCTATAGTATTCAGTAGTGAACATAATATTTAAGTTAAATCAGTTGAATTTATTTAAAGGTTAAAAAGTTAGGATAAGAAAAAAAAAGAAACAAAGAAAAGATGAAATAACGAAACAAGAACTAAAAGTTTTGTTGAGAAAACGCGAATACGAAGAAAATTGAGAAGAGAAGGAAAACATAACTCAAACATCAAAAGTGTGTATGTATGTATGTATGTATGTGTGTGTGTATATATGTATGTATGTATGCATGTATGTATATATGCATGTATGCATGTATGTATATATGCATGTATGCATGTATGCGTGTATGTATGCATGTATGCATGTATGTATGATGCATGTATATATATATATATATATATATATATATATATATATATATATATATATACATCATAGGTCTATGTTTACAAATGTGAGAAATAGAACCCAATACTTAAATGAGAGTATAAAAGATGGAATACGTAAGTTCTTGTGTACTTTAGTGTGTGTGTGAGGTGTGTATGATGTGCGTACATTAGATGTCAGTGTTGCTTGGATTCTTATTTTCAAATCATTCCTTCTTGTTTCACGCTAATTATTTAGTTTGTATTCTACAGAAAACCCATTCCCTTTCTTAATACAATTTGTGAATATACGAGTTTCATGTGTAAAAGCAGGCTGAAGTACAACATAGATTAGCGTCCATCTAATACCAACCATACATGAAGTTTCCAAGGGTCTTCTTCATACCGCTGACGTCAAGCTTCGGCGTTCGTATTGTAGTCACGTGATTACTGGGATTTGTCATCGTCAAGCTAAAAGCATATAATTACATTTTGTCACGGAAGTTATTAAGCGTTGAACTGTATGTGCTTCCATCCATGTGTATATGTACATATGGGTTATTGTATGTTGTATGTGTGAATGTGTGTGTGAGCACGCACGTGCGCGTGTGCGTGAGCGCGAGTGTGCATGTGCGCGCGCGTGTGAGTTTTTTTTTGTTTGTATGTGTGTTTTTATTTGTACAAAGAAACATATTCGAACAAACACAGAAGCGCACATCATTGATCCATACACGACACAAACGCACATACATATCCACAGACACATTTACGTAGAAATATACTCACAGACATAGACACATGTTACTTATTATACATGTAATATGTATACACACACACACTTGTGTGTGTATATATACATGTGTGTGAATGCATGTGTGTGAATGCATGTGTATACATATTACGTATATAATAAGTAAGATGTGTCTATGCCTGTGAGTGTATTTATACGTGTATGTATCTATAGATATATATATATATAAAATTTTGTATACTCTTTATGTTGCATGCCTCGTTTCTCTGTTTGTTTTTTTTGTTGTTCGAAAAAAAGTTCGTTTTCTGTTTCGTTTTTATGTTTTCGTTTCTCATTGTGTTTAACGTTTTGTTTTTGATGTCCTGTACCCATATATGCATGTATGTATGCATATAGATGTAGGCATGTACATATATGTATGGATACATGCATATGTTTATATATTATTTATATTATATATATAAATATAT
>NC_068991.1:30145023-30147426 GCF_001194135.2 Octopus bimaculoides
ATATATATATATATATATATATACATGCACACGCATATACACATTATATATACGTACATGTATTATATATATATATATAGGCAGAGACTGGTACACATACATTCATCCATCCATCCATACATACATACACACAAACATATATAGACGCATATAAGTACATATACAAATACATGCATGTGAGTCTTCGCGTATATGTGCATTCATGGCTAATCCATCTATCTCTTTACCTTCATATCCACCACCCATAACGCAGTAAATTTAAATGAACAAACTCTGAATCATGTATTGGGAGCTTTTTTCTTTTATTCGTTAATCCAAAATCTCATAAGTCTGTCGGGAATTTTAGGCCTTTGATTATGACTCTGCAATAAAATTCATCGTTTACAAGAACTTTTAAGCATGTAGTTCATCTTTGTTTAGAAAAATTTGATTATGACAAAATATAAAAGAATCGACAGTCTTCGGTGTGTCATGAAAAGTACATAAGTTAAATGTGCTCATCTCAGAATGTCTGAATATGACAACCTGCAAATATTATAGCTTTATTCCATAAATGCCAGAAACACCAGTTTATTATACACTTAATGATAAGCAGCAATAATTGTAATTAGCTAATAAGGAATTTTTCTGGTAATTTTATCAATTAATATAGTAAGTGGTTTAGAACATTAGTTGAACTTTAAGATATCTTTGAGACGCTTGTGTTTGCTGAAAGATTTTACTGTTGTTATTCATGTAGCATTAAGTGTTAACAATATTTTCAAACTAACACAAAGCTTTTAGAAATATTTCAAAACAAACTGTGGCCAGAATACTAAATACTTCAATTCAAGATATCTTCAATTTGGTTTAAGTATTGACAGTAAATGTTGTATTTCTGTTGTAACTTCATTTTTAAGATTAGTTGGAAATTGGTGAGCTAACCGTTTCGGTTTCTTTCTCTCTCACTTTCAGACACTGCAAGACATTTCTACAAGGAATCAAAAGCCAATTAGGCAACAGTGTTAAAATTACAGTTAGTCCTTCTAAAAGGCCAGTATTAATACGTTCAGTTAATCCTGCCATAATAATAATAGTAATCATACAGCTAATCTTGCAATAATAACGGTATTAAAATGTACAGTTAACCCTGCAATAACAACGCTGTTAAACTTATTATTTAACCTGCAATAATAAGTGTTAAAACTTAGAGTTAATCCTGAAATATCAGTATTAAACGTACAGTTTATCCTGAAATATTAAGTGTCAATTTGCAATAACAGTTTTAAAGTGAACATTTAATACTTCAATAAACAGAGTGTTAATACGTAGTTAATCCTCCAATAATCACAGTTAAACCAGAAAAAATAATAGTACTAAACCGTTGAGTTAATCTTGCAATAATTACAATGTTAAAACTTCTAGCTGATCCTGAAATAACTTTAATATTCAAAATAGAAAACAAATTTTCTGAAATGAAATGTTTTTCTCACAATCACAACGTTCCACTATCTTACGATCGCCAGTCTATGAGCACAAACTACTAAGCCATGTACCTTTACCCATTCACTCACACACACATACAAGCACACACACACACACACACACACACACACACACACGCACGCACACAGAAAACTGTATGTTTACATTTGAAAAAATGGAGGAAATCCACAACTTTGAGAGGGCCCATATTTGAATTGATAAAATTTAAATATAGACACACATAGAGGGGCTCAGTATTAAACCGTTGAGTTAATCATGGTAAAAAGGATAATAATTCCAGACAGGTTTCAATCATATTACACCTCTTTAGTGTAGGCTAGTGTAATCCGTGATTACAAGGCCTAAAAATGAACTGAGAGTTTTAATTATTTTGCGAAATATATTCACTAAGTATAACGTTTAATATATAGACTACTGGAAAACTTCTGAAGCGTGCTTGCTGCAGGAAAAAAGTATAATTAAAACTAAAATAAGATAATTAATTGTAGTGAGTTCAACATAATTTTAAAAGTTTACATCTGCAATGAGAACAAGAGTCATTAATGCTAATGAAATTTTGAATCTTGTCGTGCATGAGCGACGTCGCTTTAACAATAGAGCGAAAGAGAAAAATACAGAATATAAAGTATATTCAATGTCCATGAATTACTTCATCATAAGTAGCGAATAGGGATGTAAATAGTTACATGGATTAATTAGCTATGACTATAATCAGACGCACACAAATGCATATATATATATACATGTATATTTCTATTCATTTATAAATTTATATATAGATACATATATCAATGCATATATACATATATATATATACAATAGTATAAACACACACACACACGCACACATACATACATACATACATACATACATACATACATACATACATACATACATACATATATATATATATATATA
>NC_068991.1:30147773-30149378 GCF_001194135.2 Octopus bimaculoides
ATATATATATATATATATATATATATATATATACCGATTATCTTTATACGTAAATGTACACAAAACTGTGTGACTTCCTCAAAACTCCAGAGAACAATAAATCTCATTGGTGCTTCAATATAATTGTAACGAGCTGCGTATTGAATGGTAAAATTATTCATAGAGCGAGAGGAAAGTGAGGGGTACAGAGGCAGAAATAATGAATGAGAGAGGGAGTAGGGAATTTCGAATAGATATAAATATAACTACTACTACTACTACTACTATAACTGCTGATGGTGGTGGTGGTGGTAGAGATAGTAGTAGTAGTAGTAGTAGTAGTGGTGGTAGTAGTAGTAGTGGTGGTAGTGGTGGTGATGGAAACTGAAGAACGAAAAGAGATGAAATAAAAAAAAAGAAATAGTAAACGAACGATTATCCCTTTCCCATTTCTGTTTCTCTTTCCTTCTATTCGTACATATGTTTTTATGTATGTATGCATGCATGTATGTATGTATGTATGTATGTATGTATGTATGTATGTATGTATATATGCAAGCATGCATGCATGCTTGTATGTGTGCATGTTTGTAAGTATGTATATATATATATATATGTCAATACGCACACACATATCTATGTATATGTATGTAAGTATGTATGTATGAATGTATGTATGTATGAATGTATGTATGTATCTCTTTTACCTTTTACTTGTTTCAGTCATTAGATTGCGGCCGTGTTGGGGTATCGACTGGTAGAAATTGTTAAACCTGATATTTATTCTATCGGTCTCTTTCGTATATATGTATGTATGTATGTATGTTACTGTTCTCTGTGTATTTTACTATTTCTTCTGTCTCTCTCCTCTCTCTCCATGTCTTTTTCTCTCTCTTTGTCTCTATCTTCCTCTCTGTCTCTCTTTCTCTCTCCCTCTCTTTATGTCTATATATGTTTGTACATGTGTGCTTGTGTGTGTGTTTGTTTCTTCCTCAATCTCCGCTCTCCCCCATCTTTCTCTTTTTCCACATCATATGACTCAAACAAGCAATTTAATTTCCGTTTCCGCTCAACAAATCTGTATAAATCTTTTTTTTTATATATATTTTATTGCTACTACTACTACTACTACTACTACTACTACTACTACTACTACTACTACTACTACTACTACTACTTTGTAATGTTATCCTCTTGATTTCGCGTTTTACTTCGTTGCTGTGGTTTTGTTTTGCGTATTCTTTTATGCATTCATATATTGCGTAAACAAAATGAAATCAAGACCCAACAACACACGAAAAACCTACCAATATTACTTCTCTTACTACTACTACTACTACTACTACTACTACTACTACTACTACTACTACTACTACTATTGATGCTATTGCTGTTGCTGCTGCTGATACTCTTACTACTACTTCGAACCGCAAGCTCCTATTCAGTCGTCAACCCTGCTGAGGATAACAGCCACATCCCTGTCAAATCCCATCCTATTGTCTTAAAGAAAAAAGGATCAATCAGATAAATGATGTGTTGGTCACAAGTGGAGCATCTTTCATAAAATATCTACATAATGCATGATGACCAGCAGTTAGACAGGAACAATATATATATATATATATA
>NC_068991.1:30149820-30152887 GCF_001194135.2 Octopus bimaculoides
GGCAATAAAGAAATAATGTATATATTAACCAGAAAACTCCAAAAGTCCTCAATAATAATCCTTTCTACTAAAATTGTTGGGGAGTGGACTAATCGATTTTATCCAACTCCAGTGTTTCACTGCTACTTAATTTATCGACCATAAAGGATGAAAGGCAAAGTCGACCTCGGCGGAATTTGAACTCAGAACGTAGCGACGGGCGAAATACCGCTAAGCATTTCGTCCAGCATGCTAACAATTCTGCCAGCTCGCAGAATAATAATGATTCTTGATTTAACTACAAGACCAACAGCTTTGAGAGAGGAAGTCGATGTCGTTTACTTCAAAATTATGAAAAGCAAATTTGACTTCAGCAGGTACAGAGACGAAAGAAATACCGCAAATCATTTCTTCCGTCGCTCGAATGATTTTATCAACTCACCAATAATATCAATACTTGACATGGTGGAAGGAGCTTGTTGTTATTTCAAAGGAACCGCAGTGCCAAAATGGTTAGTTTGGAAATATTGTAAATACTTCGTGAAGTTGGGAACGTGAGCCATTTAATTATCATATGTATATTATATTCATATTGTCATACTTTAACTCTTCTGTTTATAGTAACTACAGAAAGAAGTCGTTGTATGATTTGTAGACCAACTCGAAATAGTAGCTAAATCTCGCCCTATTCACATCGTGCAATCTTAAAATGTGACAGGACAACTGAATCATACAGTCAGTCATATATATCAGCAGAATGGTCACAGAGATGATATCTTTGATCATAAATTTGCTGAATTAAGAGTGGTAATCAGTAACAACAACGACGACGACAACAACAATAACAACAGCAACATCAGCAGCAGTAGCAGCAACGACAAGTCTTTGTGCCGTTTTATTTTTACCTGAAGTACGTTCTCTGAAATTTCCTTCTTACAAATTATTGATCAACTCCGCCTAATTACTGTCCACCTGCACTTGATCTAACGATTAGTTTATTGTATTAATGGTCCCACAATCGGTAAATTCACTTACTCTAGATTTCCGTCCGAATTCTCATGTAGAGTCGTTTCTTTTGTTTTTCTATCAGATATTTAACAGTCCTGAGATTTCTACTTGATACTAGAACATTCGAATGTTCTTGCAGTTGATAAAATCCTTGATAATTTATGTCGTATGTTTCGAGTGGTTATCATACTGAAAAATCCTCCACTGACCCAGATAATTCATGTTACATTAAAATATAGTCTTCTCCAAGATCTTCTGATAACGTTGTGTTAACAACAAATAAGATGAGGACAAATATCCGTCAATTGTAAATAATGTAAATAATGTATCTTCAGGTAAGTTGTACTTTAAAATATTTTTCTTTTCTAAAATACAACCCTCCACAGCATAACATCACCACCACCCCACTTAACTTCTGATTTCATGCCCTCTGAGTGAAATTCTTCTTCCGTTCTTCTTTAGATGAATAAATTAATTTCCCACTCATTTTGCCCCACAAGATTTTCGTTAATTTGACGAACTCTATTTCCTACATTTCCAACCGAACTTAATGCAGATTCGTCGATTACATACATACATACATACATACATACATACATACATACATACATACACACCTACACACACATACATACATACACACATATAAAGAAAATTTGAATCTCAGAACTCTCTGCATTCAATAAAACTGGCTTACAGTGTGTTTGCAATGTCAGTACTCATACCAGCATTCGGGATGCTTAATTGGACGCTTGATGAGATCCGAACCATTGATGTGAAAACCCGAAAAAGACGAATAAGCATCATAATTTCCACATAAACAGTGACGTAGACCACCTCTACCTAAAACGTACACAAGACGGCACAGGCTTAACATCGATCCAAAATGCCTTTGAATGTCGCATCATATCCCTTCGGCAGCATCTTTTAACCAACAAGTGTCGAAGTGCATCCCTTGACCAAGTTTACATACATGAGGCTGATAACATCATAAGACTTGGAAGGCAACTCTTTATCTGATAACCTAGAATACATGCACAAAGAAGTCGCACGACTCTACCGCAACATATCATCAGAAAAGATGAGCCTATATGAGCAGAAGACTATGCATGGATATGTTAGTAGAAAGTTCCGTGATGATAGTAACATCGATCATCAAAGCAGTTTATCATGGACGAATAGCCAGATTACTACCTCCCACTTTGAAGGGTATGCGTTTGCAATCCAGGAACAGGAAATATCAACTAAGTACCTGATGCACAAAAAGGATAGAGATGCAGGAAAAGCCGTTAAATGTGACAATAAATGCAGACTTTGTGGAGTTCACATTGAAGATATCACGCACATCATAAGCAGTTGTCCAAAAAATTGTCATCACGGTATTATCTACCGATGAGATATGACGTTGTAGTTAGGACACTCTATAATGAAATCCGTCGGAAGAATGATCCCGAGGACAAAGAAATAAAGCCCGACAATATGGTAGAAGCCATAGCCACTCATAATGAAAAGTAATACTGGTGGAATGTACCAGTGAAGACCTCAATAAAATGCAAATGCAACAAACCTGATATAATGATTTGGGATAGAGAAACGAAATTGTGCACAGTTGTGGAAATTTGCTGCCCAGCGGATGTTAACATAAAGCTGAAGATCAGTGAAAAAGAGAAGACCTATGCTGAACTATTAAGAAATCTGCAGTTACTCTATCCAAATCACAAGTTCACGTCTATACCTGTAATTATTGAGGCCTATATACCACTGCCTAAATAGAAATCTTGAGAAATTAGGCTTCACAAACTCAGAAAGGAGAAAGCTAATTCGAAGATTACAGATCCAATCCATCACTGGAACTGTAAATATCTGTAAAACTTTGCAGAAGTTTAACATTTAAATATATATGAGCAAGCCTAGATATGTAACTATATGCATGGGAATACATACATAAAACATAGAAATCTGTGCAATCATACATATATACATACGTACATACAAACATACATAATACATACATACATACATACATACATACATATCGACATACATACACCACACACACACACACACATATATATATATA
>NC_068991.1:30152987-30159388 GCF_001194135.2 Octopus bimaculoides
ACTGATAGACAGACAGACCGACCGATAGACAGAGAGATAGATAGATAGAGGAACTATTAGAGAAACAGCGAGACAAGTATATGCACAGAGAGATAGGCAACATGACAAACAGATAAAACTAGAGGAAGAAATAGATGTGTAGATGGGTAGCTAAGGCAGATAAGGCGATACATGATGAGCATGCTCAAATTACACTTTAATTAATTTGTTTTGGGATACAAAAACACTTTTAATTTCCAAAGCAGTCTTCAGTGTATTGCTGTTATTGTTGTTGAGATGGGATTTGAAGGTGTGTTGAATCATCTCGTTGGCCACCCGAGCCCGGGTACCTTTCTCCTATATTCTATTACAGTTACAGCAATAAGCTGAACAAACAAACAGTCGTAGTGGAACATACAACGGTTACATTGAACAGATGTTACATTTACAACATTCTGTCTGTCCTCACTGGATTCTATCTTCGTTGTTGTTTGTTTTGAAATGTCCTTCTAGATTTAGCCGCCGCCGCCGCCGCCACTACCACCGCCACCACCACCACCACAACTACCGCTGCCTCCACCGCCACCCATTTCCATTCTACCTTTTTTACTTTTCACAATTTTACTTTCTCTCTTTCTCAATCCAGCACATCACTGTTTTCATTCTACAAGCTAGCGCACGCACGACACATGGGCACGTACACACACACACACACACACACACACACACGAACACACAAATGCATGCATACACACGCACATACATGTGCACATAAGATGTCTATGTCTTACACATATTTTTCTCTCCCTCAAACACATACATGTGTAGAAGTATGTATCCATGAATGCACGCATATGTGTGTATGTATATACTCACACACACACGCATATATATATATGCTTACATGCATACACAGATGCACACATATCTATGTATATATATCTGTGTGTATATATGTACATGCGTAATATATATATATATATATATATATATATATATATATAAATATATATATATGTATGCATATGTTTATATCTATCTATCTATCTATCTATCTATCTTTCTCTCTCTCTCTCAATATATATATATATACACCTACACATATACATGTATGTTAAAATCTGTTTAGGAGACATTGGTTTGCTCGAGCGATTTAAAATTTTCCCATTTTTTTCTTTTTTCACCAAATTTGTTGGTTTTACTTTTTCACTCCCCTTCCATCTCTTCATTCCTCCACCTTCCTTCTTCCTCCTCCTCTCTTTTCCTTTCTCCTTCATTCTTCTTTTCTTTCTCTGTCGCAGACAAGAGAATTCTTCCTAAGACCAGCTGCATTCTTATGAATATTCCAGCTGAACCAAATAGACGTTATAGGTTATTATAATGTGTTTTAAGAAAAGGTGATATGGCATAAATAATATACTGTTTATCATGTGACAATATCGTTTTATCACTGTATACACAAACAGTGTCTAGACCAGCTGTAATTGCAATGATGAACAGATTTCACGCCATCCAATTGTTATGCATCACCCTAACCATACTAAAATACAAACGCATTAGCATTTCTTACGATAGAATAGAGAGGTGCAATTGATTTAATGGTGTATCGGCTTTGTTCCAATTGTTTTTATTGAAACCCGATCCTGGAAGAGATGAATTCTTCATTTTCTTTTTTTTTTTCTTTTTTTATTTCAAATGCTTTAGATTGCCATGAATATAAGGATAATGAAGAAACCCATAGCTGTTTTCAAACTCTCTCACTCGAGAGTCGCGTGGTTAAACAGTAAGCTTTGCAATAGCGATGTTTTGGGTTCGGTTCACCCAGTGATGACTGGCACTTTAGGCAAATGTATTCTGCTAAAGCAGACCAAAACCTGGGGAGTAATACTGAGTCAAAGAAAGGACCGTGGAAGCTCGTTGGGTGTCATGTATTTGTGCTTCGATGGTAGGCCTAATCCTTCACAGTGTTAAAATTACCATTGTTTTGCAAGAATTGAGTCTAGATTGTTCATTTTTGTGTCACTCCTGCCAACCAGTCTCAAGAGATCAGCTAAAAGATAATAAGCAACTCCTAAACTCATCTATATTTACTAAATTCGGAGATAGCCAAAATCCCCACAAGAAATAAAACAAACCATCGGCATTTGAGCCATCACGGCAATTTGGTTGTATGTATCGGGCTTTTATTAATTGCTTTAGGTATCTCCAAAAACACAATCTTTCAGCTTTCTCCACTCTAGATCCAGTAAGATATCGAGGTGGACGTGACAGCGGGAGTGAGAGAAGACTGTGTTAGCACAGAAAGGCACTAACACCAACCTGTACTTACAACGGACTGCACAAGCACAGGCATTAGCACCGTATTGTATTCGCTTCAGTCTTTACAAGCACCAGAGTACAATAGCACCGAAGATTGCTATTTGATTTATCGGATCAGAAAGAATGGATGGCAAATTTCACCATGGAAGAAATATCAACACACATTCAAACGACTATTTTTGGTTTTTATTCTGTCGTTTGCCGGTGTAAAGACTGCTGACTATACGCCCCCCTCCCCACCATTTCATGTTACCTGCCGGTAACCTGAATTCAATTTCATATTAAGCCCTTGGGTTAGATCAAATCTTGTTCCATATATCTTGTTCCATATGCTCTACTACTACTACTACTACTACTACTACTACTACTACTACTACTACTACTACTACTGCTGCTGCTGCTGCTGCTGCTGCTGCAAGGATTGATTGTGATAAATAAATAAATAACTAAATAAATATTCTGAAATTATATGCGGTGAAATGAAATTACCTTTCAGCTACCACCCAGAGGTAATTTGAAATCGATTTAACCTTACCTCTTGGTAGTTTGAACACGATTTTAACCCCTACTGGGTGTGAGGGATATATGGTGAAGCGGGTGTAATTTAAAATCATTACATCCAGTAATATTTGTAGAATATTAATAACCAATCTCGGCAGCGTGAAGTGAATTACAGATCATCCTGGGGATCATCCTGGGGATATAAAAATAAACAGCTTATAATAGCAGAAACAAATTATAGCATTTAATTTTATCAGATGTAATAGTAGGAACTGTGTAATGGAATCACTAACGTTGTTACTCATGCAGCGATAGACACATGGCTAGTGTCATGTTGGTGTCCCTAATTGGTGACTGATCGTAACAAATATATATTACAATAGAATTTTAGTATTTACCTCATAATAGTTATCTTTTACTTGCTTTAGTAGTTTGACTGTGACTATGCTGGGGCACCACCTTGAAGGGTTTTATTCGAATGAATCGACCTCAAGACATTTTTTTAAAGCCTGGTACGTATTCTATCGCTCACTTTAAACCAAACCTCTAAGTTACGGGGACGTAAACACCCCAACACTGGTTTCAAGTGGTGCAGGGAACAAAACACAGAGACTGCACAGATATAAACATATATATACGACGGGCTTCTTTCAGTTTCCGTCTACCAAATCCAATCACAAGGCTCGAGGCTGGAGCAGAAGACACTTGCCCAAGGTGGGCATGTGGGACTGAACCCGGAATCATGTGGTCGGGTAGCAAACTTCTTACCACACAGTCATACCCGCGCCTATTATACTCAGAGATTTTCTTTAGATACGTAGATAATTTTGAGAAAGAAAGTAACTATAAATGACTGAATAGACCTCAGTATATTTATTTATCGAAATCGGTTTTACGTAGTAACTGACAATAAATAAACTGTACCAAATACGGTTAAACATTTAGTCCTCTGCCCAGCCGTTTCTTTAACTATGACTGTATTACAGAAATAGTCTGAATACAGAAGTAGTTAGAATACGTGGAAACTCTTAGTTTAAAACCACCTCTTATAGAGGTTCAGTTATTAACTTATTTTCTCAAGAGATACGTCTAGAACTTTTTTGAAGAAGATTCACTTCTGTCGCTTCAGAAAACTTATTTCTCTTGTTAGTAACAATTTCAAAAGATTCCAAGAATCTTGAGAGCTATAGCTGTTTACGCATTTCTTCGTGTTTCTATTCTTTCTTCATTATTATTATCTTTATTATCTATGGTTTGCGAAATGAATCACTAGCTCCATTTCTTCAAATCAAAAAATAGAATTAAGAATAACTAGGAAAATACACACACATACACACAAAGCAAAAGTCAATACGAAAGTTTCTCTCATGGTAACTGCCGCGTTATATTTTGTCCTAATACAACATGTTTAAGTAGAGATAAGTATATACTCCCAGTTTTAATGTTGCCTCTATGGCTAATGAATATTTTTTAACAAGCCCCTTGCTAATTGCCACACCAGCGCCTTGTCCGGTGCTGCCCATTTTGAATAATCAGATTTTTCTAAAACTCCCAGCTTTCCTAGCCTATCTAATTCCTCGCCGACTTGATTCAATACTGCGAAAGGTAGGACTTCGGTTTAAACACCGGTACGGCGTTTTATTTTTCTTGAAATTTTACTTTTGTCTTGGTGCACCTACCTAATTCTTCTGAAAAAAAAACAAGAGGAAAAATCTTTCTTAATTTCTTTTTTAAATCTTCCAACGCCTTACCCGACGCGTTATAACCGTTTACATTATTTCAAAAAATTCCATAAATTCTAAAAAGTTCCATAAATTAAACAATTCTATCCAGTCTGTGTCAAAAAGGTTCGTTGTATTTTTTGATACAAAAACTTGAGCCTTCAAAGTTTTCCCCTGAAATGTTACCTTACTGATCATTTCGCCCAAAAATCGTAATTGTTTTCTCGCCATTTTCGCAGATATTTTCAATGTAGGCCTTCCTATTTTCTCCATGTATCCTCATGAATTATTGTGATGGCACTACCTGTGTCCAACTGTAGTCTCGTATTCACATTATTTATTTTTATAGAAACAAATTTTCTTTTTTGTGCCTCGTTTCGTATTTGTGTTGACAATACTTTTTTTTCTCAATTTTTTTCCGTTCGACCTCTTTTCTTTCACCCAACAATATGAATTCTTCTGTCAAATTTTCCCACATCCAAAACATTTTAGATTATTAAAAAGACATTTTCTTTTGAAATTGTATTTCTCCACATCCATAACATGGTTTAGGTCTTGACGGTTGTTTTTCTTTTTTCGTATCTGTTACAGGTCGGCACGTATGTATATTTGAATAATCTTTTTCAATTTTTTCTGCGTCCTGTCGTAGATTTATAATTCTTTGGCATTCTTCAGCCACTATTTGTAGAGTTAGTTTTGAATTTAGTTCAAGCTTCGTCAATATTCGAGCCCTTATCTCTGCATCTTTACTTGCTGTTAATCCTTGTACGAAGATTAAGCATTTAAATATGTCCGGGCTTAATTCGTTGAGTTTAAATTTTTCACATTCTCTATTTACGATTCTGGCATACGTGACGAAATTTTCCGTTTCTTCTTTTTTACAAATTCAAACACTCCTAGTGAATATTAAATAGTGAACTTCTTTCACTGAATATTCTAAATAATCGCTTAATTGTTTCTTCGAAGCAAGTTTCGGGTGGTTTTCTCGGAAAGATGTAATTACACAACTTTTCATGTTCTACTGGTGATAATTTCCTTAAAAGAAGACGTACATTCTTTTCGTCCGTCCAGCTTTTACACTCTTTCTTGAAGATTCCTTCATAACTTCTGAAGTATGCAGAAAACGTAATCCCTTCCTCCGGATTACACGTGAATTCTTCAATTAAATTAGCAACCGCGTCTGCCGAAAACGAACCTGAAGTGTTTTCTAACTGCAAAATTAATTCGAACAACTGTTGATTTTGATGTTGTTATTGTTGCTGCTGCTGCTGCTGCTGTTGTTGTACATGTTCTTGCTGTTGCTACTGTAGCTGCCATTGCAACTGTTGCATCTGCTGCTGCTTTTGTTGTTGTTGTAGTTGTCGTTGCAACTGAACTACGGAAGCTAATAGGTCTTCCATGCTAAGAACATCCACTGTGAGCTTTGAATGTCTCGTCGCCACTGTTGTGTCTCATCGACACTGTTATGTCCTTCTTTGAACTCCCTGTATATGCCACATTATGACGTGGACTTGTAACCAGGCTAAAACAATACAAATATAAATCAGAAACAATACGTAAAAGCAATATCTCGTCACAACGACTTCTACGACTGTCTTCACAAACCACCTGCACACACCACACTGTCCCACTAACAGTGCGCATGCGCCTTTATACGGTTTAGGACAATGACTTGTTATCCCACAGAGGTGTTAGGATTTCACAACAACAATAAGTGACCAAAATTAATCCCCCAAGAACATATATACAACTATAACACAGATGTGTAAGCATTCCACTCCATCACCCCCAAATATATATATATATACACATGTATAAATATGTGTGTCTATGTATATATACACACACGCGCGCGCACCCCCCCCCCACATATATATACAT